>NW_013617415.1:511060-543678 GCF_000695525.1 Brassica oleracea var. oleracea | reverse complement strand
TTAATATTTTCATATCAATAAATTTTAGATTTCTCTATTTCCATTTTTTCAATGATAAAGTAAAAATTTAATTAAAGTCTATAGAATCACAAATTAAATAGTTTATTTAATTTTAAGTAATATTAAAAAGTATATGAGAAGTTTAATCAAATTCTTTTTAAAAAATATAATTAGAATTTTTTGAGTTTCAACAGGGTCAACTGGTGTTGGACACATGTTAATGATGGGTTTTGATTTTTTACCAGATTTTATAGGATTTTTTTTATTAAAGTCAAACCAGATTATATATGGATTACCGGATTTACCGGTTTGACAATAATAATCTTTTTTCTTGACATTTCAATTACACATGAAATAAAAAAATACAAACTTATAATATATTATTAATAACAAAAAATTAATATTTTCATATCAATAAATTTTAGATTTCTCTATTTCCATTTTTTCAATGATAAAGTAAAAATTTAATTAAAGTCTATAGAATCACAAATTAAATAGTTTATTTAATTTTAAGTAATATTAAAAAGTATATGAGAAGTTTAATCAAATTCTTTTTAAAAAATATAATTAGAATTTTTTGAGTTTCAACAGGGTCAACTGGTGTTGGACACATGTTAATGATGGGTTTTGATTTTTTACCAGATTTTATAGGATTTTTTTTATTAAAGTCAAACCAGATTATATATGGATTACCGGATTTACCGGTTTGACAATAATAATCTTTTTTCTTGACATTTCAATTACATATTAAAAGTTTTCTTTGTAAAATTAATGTTCAAATTTTTTATACTATCAGTTTTAATAGTTTGGTTTCAAATGTCTATAATAACAGCAATAACATTATTTGTAGAAATGATCCACAAAAATATATATGTGCTTTGACCGAAAAACAGAAATGAATAAAGTCTTATAACCTACTATTTAGCATAAACAAAAAAAAAACAAAAGCACATTTTTTTTAGCATCTCCTCATTTGGCAAACTATCTATTCTATTAACTTTTTAAATTTTGTTTTAACTAATAAAAACATATAGCTTTATACAAATTTAATAGAAAAAAATATATCTTTCACGCATTTATTTCTTTGCTAAAAAAAAATTATAATAAAAAATATATCCGCCCTTTGAAGGACAGGTTAGAATCTATTTATGTTTTAAAGTTAGTACAATCTAATTTTGTGTTCAAGATAGCTATATCCATTCATAAGCATATATACAAAAAAAATCACAAAGCTTCATAACAGAATTTAAGCCCAATATATTGCAAAATAGTTTTATAATTAATGTTTTTTAAAATTTTCGTTTTCAATTAAAATTTTTGTTTGTTGGGCTTTAGATTAAGACCGGTTCTAAATGTTATTTAACTTATTTTTGCGTATAACACACGAATAATACAAAAAGCATCGTTATTTAGCGTACAACACACAGTTAGTTAAAAAGCGCGAGATTAACATCAATGTTATTAAAACTGAAGTATTTAAGAATTGTTTGAAAACATGGATAACAGTATTAAAAATGAGTATAATACTGTTTGGAAACATGGATAACAATATATTAAAAAAAAAAGAATTAATGGTCTTACGTTATCAAGAAAAATTGGAAGTCCATTATATTACGAGAAACTATCTATCTGGACCAGCTTTAAAATATACGAAAATGACTCAATCTAATTACCTAAAAACCTCTCTTGTCTAAAATAATCATAAAACAAAGTTTAAAATTTATATACATATTTAAAATCAAAATAATAATTTAAAATTGATTTATATAAAAAAAATGATATATTCAAAAACATACATATATTCAAAAATTAATATTTACTAAAATATTTTCTAATAACCGTTATAAAAAAAAAATTCAATATATATAAGAAAAATACAACACAAAACCCAATTTCAAACACCAACTTAAATTATGGGTTTTATATTTCATAGTAAGTTTAAAAATATAAAATATGTGATTATTTATAAGATGGTACGTATAAAATTCTATTAATTATATGATTACTTATACGATGGTACGTATAAAATACGATAATTATATAATGACACATATATAATATATAATAGTGACATGAAAAATAAATAGCAACATAATCTTAGCTAATCCAATAGATATCACAATGAATCACTCTGAATAAATTGTGATGATGATGATGATGATGATGATGAAAACTTAGTAACAAGAATTTATACAGTAGGATATTATTACACACAGAAAGGTATCTAATATACGATTTATTTCCTCAAAACAAAAATCATATACCTTTTATGTATAGGAAGGAAGCCATTGGTGTAAACGTATACCATTTTGGTGCAACCATGCTCTCTTGTTGATTACGTGTCTATCATTTGCAAAGAAAAACCCATTCAAAACTTCAATCTCGTTATCTCTAATCCTCTTCGCTAAGCCTCAAGTTTTCAATAACACTCCCTTCTAATCCATTATATCTTCTACCTTATCCAACAAATCTCTCTTCATAGCTCAACAACGTTTCTCTTAGATTTCTCCTCTTGTTCCTTGAATCCTAATCTTCTGTTCATATCCGTCTGTGTGTAGCTGTGACTTTAGTGACACCACTAAACGGAAAAGAATCGGAAATATCAATTTTAGGGCAAACATGGCTTTTTGCTTGTGTTTCGGACTGAGACCAAAACGTAATAAGGTGGTTCAGAAACTGAAGATGGAACCCGTTTCTGTTCAGGAATCCATACGTGACCAACCATCATCGTCTTCTGGTTACATCTCACTTCCTATGTTCCTTTCTTCATTCTTTGTTATTTACACTCCTACAATGTATGAATGATATTATAAATCTCAAACAAGGGTTTGTGTGTTTCTAGGTCAAAACATTGTTTATTTGGTTTTATCGAAGTGTCTTTAATCCACTTGTTCCTAGTGTAACATGTGATACATACTCTCATCGTGTGTGTAGCCAATCCAGCAACGTCTTCATCAGATCCTGAAGCACTGCTACCGCCACCGCAGGAAATCAAAAATTTCTCATACCTACAACTCGCCACCGCAACAAACAACTTCAGCCTGGATGCTAGGATCGGACAAGGTGGATTCGGCGATGTATACAAAGGAAAGTTAGAGATTGACGGACAGGTAACAGTAGTCTTTGATCAATCAAATCACAAACAATCTCTTGAACTGCTCTTGTTGTTGTCGTTGTGAAAAAACTATATGATGTCTCTAACGAGCGGATAATCTTTTTTGTGTGTGTGGCTATGTTGTTGGTCTACAGTTAAAGGATGTGGCTGTTAAGATGCTTGGTCGGAGTAGTATACAAGGAAACAGAGAGTTTATTGTGGAAGTCCTAATGCTTTCGATTTTGCGCAACAAAAACCTCGTGAAACTGTATGGTTATTGCTGTGAAGGCGATCAAAGAAGCCTCGTCTATGAATATATGCCTCTTGGATCTGTAGAAGATAACATCCACAGTAAAAAAAAAAAAAAAACTATACTCCATTCTCAAGAAACTTATTAAACTATCAAATTTATAATACAGTTTTCTTTGTTTTTCAGATATCAGATCTGTTCAAGAGGTTTTAGATTTGAGCACTAGGATGAAGATAGCTTTAGGAGCAGCTAAAGGGTTAGCGTATCTTCACAACGAATCACAACCTATTGTGATCTATAGAGATATGAAAACTGCAAACATACTGCTAGACCATGGGTTTGAACCGAAGCTCTCTGACTTTGGGCTTGCAAAGATTGGTCCGAATGAAGGCATGTCTCATGTCACTACTAGAGTTATGGGAACGCTAGGGTACTGTGCACCCGAGTACGCGGCTACTGGGAAACTGACGCTGAAGTCTGATATTTATAGCTTTGGAGTTGTGTTGTTGGAGCTTATCACTGGACGCAAACCTATTGGGGACTCAACCATGGGTGCAGAACGTTTGCTTGTTAGATGGGTAACGCTCTAAATATGATTTTACGTATATATTGACCGGGAATAGCCATGTGGAACATTAGTTTGGAATTCCGAAATTTTAAAAAAGTCAATATATAATATATATATTTATAAATAGCTAGCCTATAATTTGTTTAAAAAATAGTTTTTATTAAAGTTATTGTCTATGGTCCTTAAAATTTTGGGACCGGTGCCGGTTTTGATCAAGAACGTTTTATCGATGTTGCTTCTTTCATACGCAACCAAATGATCTTATGATGACTCTTTGTTGGTGCTTTACAGGCACTGCCATATTTCAGGAGCCTAAACATAAGAAGGATTGCAGATCCGAGGTTAGCAATACAAGGTGATCCGTACTTGGAAGAAGCTGTGAGAAGAGCCGTTCAGCTGGCGTATATGTGTCTGAGAGATCAGGCAAAAGCTAGGCCAACAATCAGAGAAATAGTGGAGGCCTTGGAGGTCTTGGTTGAGTACATAGCGAGGAAGAAAGTTGAAGGGTCACCTGTTAATGAAGAAGATGGAGGTTTGGAGAGACGAAGAGATGTTGCTGATGCTAAGAGATGGGCTAAGGATTTCAGAGATGAACAGAGAAAAAGCAAAGCGGTACCAAAACGGACTCGTTTTTAAATTATGTATACTTTCTTTGCTTAATTTTTTTGTTTGTCAACTGCTATATACCTAAACCGAATTTTGGTTGGTACAAATGTTATTTTTTCTTGGTTTACCGATATGCAAAACTCCATGCTTCTTAAGACTTTGGTTCTTTGATTATTTAAAAATGGGTAATATCGGCCGGCTTGATCGGTTATATATGTTGATGATTATAATTGTTGGTGTTTGGCAATAACAAGAAACACTTCTTGTCCATTATTTCGTGACGTTTCAAATTTAGAAAAATGAAAAACTTATTTGTTTTTCTTCTAGTATTTACAGTTGTGGATAGTTAAATAAAAGATTTTTTAAAAAGAAAATCTGTGGTGTAAATCGCTTAACAATGTTAAAAAAAAAAACCAAACACCCACATCTAAATATTCATGGATATATGCACTTACAATACAACCGCTATATTTGAACTTTGAACCAATGAGTCTAAAAAATTGCATACTTGTTTCTTTTTTTTATCAACGATACTCTTAATAGCCCAAAACGATGAGCTATTAGTTTACAAATGGCATCAAAGTCCAATGCCCTAAATGGTGTATAAACTATAAAATGAAACTCAAGGAGGAAAGATATCGACTAACTAGACAAAATCACGTAAACCCTACATGTACTTCAAGGGGTTTATGGAAATGAATCTAATCGATAGTCTCTGATCTTTGAATTCCACTTTGATTACTACTCCTCCTCTCTCAGAAATTACTTTTACATTTGTATTTTTGACACTCCTATTTATATTTCGTCAAACTGTAAAACAAATCTTGTACTTGTGTTTTATTTTTAAAACTAGGTTAAGAAACATTATATATAAAAATTATTTTATGTATTATATGTTTTAAATATTATAAAATAATAAATATATATTAAATAATTAAAAAATCTGTAACTATTGCATATACAATTAAATCGGTGCGAACATACAAATATATTTGGTTAATCCAAACAATATTTTTTTATTTGATAGAGTATATAATTAACTTTAAATGATATTAACATATATAGTATATTTTTAATATTAATATCTATTAAATGATTTTTTCTATTCATATGATTTTTTGATCATTTGTATCTTTTGTATCAAAAATTTTAAATTACTGATAGTAAAATTTTCATTGCGGGATTAATAGTTTTAGTAATTTATATTTTTTTTTAAATTAAGTTGTGAATGTTTGGTCAAAGCTTTTATCAAAAAAAATTGTTCAAAGTAAATTTCAAAATTTAAATATTTATGTATTTTATATGGTATATAGTTTAATTTAAAATGATATATATATCTTTTAATATTAATAATTAATTAAATTAGACTTTTTACTTATATGATTTTGTAAGCATTTGTATCTTGTCATAACAAAATTTTAAACTATGGATCACAAAATTTTAATGTGAGACTTTTAACAGTTTTTGTAATTTAAAGTCGTTTTTAAAAATTCAAAATATAATGTATACAAAAAATTCAATTTTTATTATATAGTTAATATGGTTGTTTAATTTATTTTAATAGTTTAAAATTAAACAAATATGATAGAAGTTACACTAATTTTTATCAAATATTTATTATTAAAATCATTAATTGTCATATATACTTTAGCCACATTAGACAATTCTGTAACTTTCATTTAAGGAAATAATAAAGAACATTAATAATGAATTTATGGTTAGTTTAATAAAAAACTTATTATATAATTAGATGTACCAACATATTTTTTTAAAGATATTAAAAATCATTATTGTGATAACACATGGGTATAAAAAGAAGTTGTAATGTTTTTTAATTAACATATAAGGAATATTAATAAGGTTAAATTTTATAATGGACACATTGTTTAGGCCCACTTGGGTGGGGGTATAATTCAGATTTCAAGGGTGAAAACAAATATTAATGTTTGTGCAGAAGCAAGAAGGTGAGTCCATCAAGTCGGTCGTTGAAACCCAAGAGAGAAAGTAGATCTCCGGCGATCGGCCGGCGCGTGAGCGTCCGTGCCGTCGCCAGGACCTTTGTTTCCAGTTGATTAATGATCGCATGTGTTCCTCCTCGCCGCTTCTCACCACCGATTGCCTTGTCGGAGCTCTGAAGTTTGGAGTAAAGACGCGTCGGTGTTGTGTTCCAGGGCGTGGAGGTTTCGGCTCTTTTGCGCAAGTGGCTGTGTTCCGAGCGATGGAGGCTCTCTCAGCTCCGTCGTCGTCGTTTTAGGTACCCGTCGTGGCTCCTGTTACGATAAAGGAGAACGGTCGGCTAAAGTTTCTGCGTCGCCATTCTCCTCGGTTGACGGCGGCTCTGTGTTGGTTTTATGTTCGGTTTTATTTACGGTTTCTCGTTCTGTGCCTTACGCTCGTACGGTTTGGTTCCGACGAGGTAGAGGCGCAGATGGAAAGGTTCCATGGTCGGTTGAGTTGAGAAGCTCTTCGACGGTTGTCTAAGATGGTTTCACGCGAAGTCTTCTTCTCGGTGTTGGCGGTGACTAGTGGTGGAGGAGATCTCCCAGATGCGATTGAATCTCTCCGACTAAGGAATCACCTGAGTCGAGACGTTTGCGGTGAAGAAGTGTTCGAGTGGTTGGTCTCTGGAGAGTTCTGGCGGTTCGGTCGGGGGCTCGGCGGAGACCTGCATGCAGCGGCAGATCTTTTCGTTGCTAGGGTTTCAATGTTTGGGCTTTGGGCCATTTTTCGGTTGTAGGCCTTTTGTACGGTCAGGGGCTCGGCCCGTTTTATTAATAAAATCATTGGGAAAAAAAAAAAAAAAAAGAAGGTGAGTCCATCATAACCCATAAGTATATGCATAGGTTGGCTGTCATCATTTTTTGTTTTCCACTTTTTTGTCTCTCGAGATTTTCAAAGTAAAAACATTCTTTTAATTTTTAACTTTCATAAATAGTAATATATCTATTTTTCAAATCGAACAAAAGTTTTGTGAAAAAGTTTTGCTGACTTTTTCTCTACTTATTCTCCGTAGAAAGATATAATAAAACGACAGTCATAATTTCTAGTCTATAGAATTGATTACACTAAGAGACACTTTTTAACTTTCTATTACACCTAGAGACACTTCTTACATGTAACACATTTTGTTGTGGGCCAGCAACAGATTGTGGACAATTTTGCCCTTAATGAAAAGGACAGTTGTGGATGAGTGATTTGTGGACGAGTGATGTGTGGTTAGGTGATTTGTGGACGGGTGATGTGTGGATGAGTGATGAGTAATGTGTGGATATGTGATGTTAATGTGTTTATAGTAGATAAGTGGACAACAATACGTGGACATGGACTCATGTTACTAAAATTATACCGTAAAACGTGGACACGAACTCTGTTATCTTCAATACAAACACTTGGCTTCTTCAGCTCAATTGATAAATTATCTGCAGTTAAACTTCAATCAAGATGAGAAAGAGATGATATTGTGAGTATGAGCGGAGAGAAAAATCGAAGAAGTGTTTACCTTTTGTCGGAGAATAATAGATTTTGTATGTCAGAGATTTCTGATCTAAGGAATTTGCGCTTTGTTATGATGTGGATGGATGTAATTTTGATTAGAATTGAATTTAGATCCCGAGATGATGGATAGAATAGAATAAATACTGTACATGTCCACAACTAATTTATAATTATGTTAAGATATTCATGTCCACAACTAATTTATAATTCTGTTATCCACGCTTTCGTGTCCACGTCCACATTTTGTTTACGCATTAATATATATAATATATATATGAACATGGATCTTAAAATATAGAGAATTTTATATATAGTTTATTATGACAATTATTTTTGTTTAATATATTTTAGAACTTGAGATAAAAATAAATAAATATATAAAATAGAATAAGAAAAATAATAAAATGAAATAAGAAGAGGAGAGAGATTCTCTTTTGTTTAGGGTCATAAGAGTATTTTTGACAAAAGAAAGTGTGTCTCAAGTGATAAGTGTCTTGTAGTGTAATTTGAATGTGAGAAAGTGTCTCATTGTAAAAAATTCTTGTTTGTTTTTATATATAAAACGGAAAAAAGGAGAAGTAAAAAAAAAGTGCGGGGGAGGGAACCCACCAACTCTAAAAAAATAAAATAAAAGAGAGACCTTCTTTTATCGCTGGCTTACTCGTGACCTTGTCGGCTTTCTTCGCCGGAGTCTACCTTCCCTTTTGTTTTTTTTTTTTTACTTTAGAAAAAAATAGAAATTGAGGATTGAGGGGTTGAGGATTGAGGAGAGAGATGTATGTAGTGCCTCCGCCTCCGCGATCCGAATCGGGATCCAACTCTGATTTACGGGTTTACCAAACTTGGAAAGGCAGCAATGTGAGACCCCTTTTGTTTTTATTTATTTTCCTCATATCTCTATGTTGTTATTGAGCTTACTAGCTTAATCACTCGCTTAGTTGCTTTGTTTGTTACTAGGACTCGGATTAGCTTGTCCCCTCCTAATTCAAAATTGGAACTTTGTTTATTATTCGTGTTGTTACTTTTTTTAAGCAAAGAAGTGTTTTTTCGAGGATCCTAGGTTTTGATGTCGTTTTCAATGGTGGCGTAAG
Source organism: Brassica oleracea var. oleracea (assembly GCF_000695525.1). Lineage (NCBI taxonomy): Eukaryota > Viridiplantae > Streptophyta > Magnoliopsida > Brassicales > Brassicaceae > Brassica > Brassica oleracea. The sequence continues at coordinate 534,574 of NW_013617415.1, read as the reverse complement.
GTTTAGAACTGAAGTGATGACCCTATTGAATGGTTTTAGAACTAACACTAAAAAGTTTAAAGCTTTTTTTTTTTTAATGTAATTACCCTTATTTATGGGGCATTTTAGTTTAATTTGATTAGTGTTAGCTTCAATGTGTTACATAGGTAGGTTGATTGTATAACTGATGTCTATTTATAGCAGTTTTACTGGAAATCACTTTCTCTTTTTTTGCTTCACTGAATACTTGACACACCTATTTCATTTTCGATATTAGAATCATACCATAAACTCGTTAATCCCTGGCTTCTTCTCTTGTTATAGATAGTAAACACTACCTCTAGTGGTAGTACATGGGTCCTGTGTGATAAAACTCAAGTCGTCAGTCACTGGTAGTTTGATTCTTCCTCCAGTTTTTTTATGAAACTTCACATTTTTGTTTTCTCCGTTTTTTTCAGAAATTCTTTCTTCAGGGAAGATTTGTATTCGGACCAGACGTGAGATCACTGGCCCTGACGATATGTCTCATCGCTGTCCCCGTCACAATCTTCTGCATCTTTGTAGCCAGGAAGCTAATGGACGACTTCTCTGATAACTGGGGAGTATCCATAGTATCTGTCGCCGTCGTCTTCACCATTTATGTAAGTACAACTTTTCCTCTTTTTGCATTGCAGATGTTGTAATGATAAAATCATGCACATCTTTTTCCTTCAGGATTTGATTCTTCTGCTGCTTACATCCGGAAGAGATCCAGGAATCATCCCTAGAAACGCTCATCCTCCAGAGCCTGAACCCCTTGACAGCAGCAACGTGGATGCAGGAGCTGGCCAGACTCCTCAGCTGAGACTCCCTCGCATTAAGGAAGTAGAGGTTGATGGGGTTACGTTTAAGGTCAAGTACTGTGACACTTGCATGCTCTATAGGCCTCCTCGCTGTTCCCACTGCTCTATTTGCAACAACTGCGTTGAAAAGTTCGACCATCACTGCCCTTGGGTTGGCCAATGTATTGGACGAGTAAGTCAAAAATCCAAACTTGAAGACTATTCTCATAAAAACTATCTCATGTTCTGGTGGTTGTTGCAGAGGAACTACAGATTCTTCTTCATGTTTGTCTTCTCCACGACCCTTCTCTGTATATATGTGTTTGCCTTCTGCTGGGTCTATATAAGGAAGATCACGGAGTCAGAGCATATAACCATTTTGAAGGCAATGCTCAAAACTCCTGCCTCTATTGTATTGATAATCTACACATTCATATCGATGTGGTTCGTTGGTGGCTTGACAGCTTTCCATCTATATCTCATCAGCACAAACCAGGTAACATTGCTACCAATCCAATCCTCATCCTCCTTGGAGTCGTTGTAACCTTTGAAAGCCCTTTGTTCTTGCAGACTACATATGAGAATTTCAGATACAGATACGACCGGAGAAGCAACCCACACAACAAGGGAGTGGTTAACAACTTCAAAGAAACATTTTGCTCTGCAATCCCTCCTTCAAAGAACGACTTCAGAGCCATGGTTCATCGTGAACCTCCATTGCCTCCAAGATCTGTAGCAGGCGGGGGTTTCATGAGTCCAAACATGGGTAAAGCCAGTGATGACATTGAAATGGGAAGGAAGGCTGTTTGGGCTGACATGGGTTCAGCAATGTCAGAACATGGTGGTGATGGCAAAGATGGTAACAACGAAAGGCTACATGTTAAGGACGGTGAGTTAGGAGAGCTTTCACCAGACGTTAGGACGACTGTTGATGAACAGAGTGATAGGCCGAGTATGCACCCAAGGCGCTCAAGCTGGGGAAGGAAAAGTGGAAGCTGGGATATGTCGCCAGAAGTTATGGCCTTAGCAGCGAGAGTGGGAGGAGAACACAACCAGAACGGTGGAGGAAGCAGCAGCGGAAGTGGTTTAATGACTGAGAACAGGCCTACATAGTTCAGATACTAGATTTAGGCACGGAAGGAAGACAGAACAAAGCTGAACATTTGTTGGATTATTCAGCTTAAAATCAGTTTTATGCAGGCTTGTGGTTTGTTGAGGCAAAAGAACTAAGCAATGTTCTTAATGTGAAAAGTGTTTTTGTGTTGTTGGGTTTGTTGTGGTAAGCAAAAAGGTTGAATTGGTGTGTTGTATTACTTGTGTGTATGAGTGAGCTTCTTTATTGTTCAGACTGATCTTTGTTTAGTTGTGTTCATCATTTAACCTGAGACATGTTTTACAGTAAAACGAACAAAACCAGTTTCTCTGTTATCTTATCAATAAGAAGCTGGAACTGAATTATCAAGACATGTGGACCAGAAGACAGAACCATTTAGAATCCTGGAGTTAATGCGTAAGAACCCTAATGCAGTAATGCTCATCCTAATTATAAGATAAGGTTACAGAAGAAGAGTGTTTTGAGGTCTCTGCTGAGTCAAAGATAGTCAAGAAAATGTCCAAATCAATAATTAAAGCCTTGAATTATCCGAAGATAGCATTTTGGAAATCATCTTACAAATATATGGAAATCACTGTGCAGTTTAAAAAAGACCTTGAAAATGAAAAATCTAAGCTTTTAACACAAACACCAGATCATAAATACAAGATCTTTCAAGAGAGTCAATAAGATTTTCCTCAGTGTTACATACAGAGACATATATGTACATATATATATATATATATATATATATATATAATAACATGGAGTCGTGGACCATAGTTCAACTGAAATGTCACTATTATCATTAAGTAGCCTCTGCTCCTCTTTATTACGAACCTTACTAACCACCATGTGATAGAACTCTAAAAAAACTCTTAAACGATTCTTTTCATTTTTAAAATTCACAAACACCAGAGACCATAAAAGCTTTTTTCTCATTCAAACACTCGTTAAACCAAAAAAAAAACTTACAATGTCAATTTAACAAGTTGGTCCATTACATAATAGAGACAAACTCTTTGGTTCATTACTCCATTTATAAAGAGACACCAAATCTTAAATACCAATTTAAGCAGGTGGGTTTGATTTAGAGTTGTCTACTACTCTTTCCTCTTCTTCTCAACCTCTCACACAGGCAGCAAAAGATATGTATAAGAATCAGTTGCAAGAGCTAGCACAGAGAAGCTGTTTCAGCCTCCCATCATATACCTGCACAAGAGAAGGACCAGATCATGCTCCAAGATTCAAAGCTACTGTAAACTTCAACGGTGAAATATTTGAAAGCCCCACTCATTGTTCCACTCTCAGACAAGCTGAGCATTCAGCTGCTGAAGTTGCTCTCAGTGCTCTCTCTTCAAAGGGTCCTTCAAAGTCTCTAACCGCTAGAGTTCTTGTAAGCCTTTCCTCTCACTTCCACCATCTTTCTTTATGTTATTTTTTTCAAAGTCTCATGATGTTTTTGTACCCTTTTGTTCTCTAAGGATGAGACTGGGATCTACAAGAATCTGCTTCAAGAGACGGCGCATAGAGCTGGTCTTGATCTACCGGTTTACACAAGTGTGAGATCAGGACCTGGTCATGTTCCGACGTTCTCCTGCACTGTGGAGCTTGCTGGAATGAGATTTAATGGAGAATCAGCAAAGACTAAGAAGCAAGCTGAGAAGAACGCTGCTATTGCAGCTTGGTTCTCCTTGAGAAAAAGTGAGCTAATATTACCTCCAAAATTAAAACTTTTTAAATCCATTTGTTAGTGTCCATCATTTCACACTTTTGTGTTACACAGTGCCAACAAGCTTGGACTCTGAAAGAGGTGAAGAGAAAGAAAGAGAGGTAGTTGCAAGAGTCCTCTCAAGATTTAGACCCAAAGAAGTTAGAAGAAGAGAACAACATCACTCAAGGAGAAGAGCAATCCGACAAGACACAAGAGACATGTTGTGTGAGAAGCTCAGATTGATTAATCCATACACCAATGAAGCTTCATCATCAGTGAAACACCACCAAACACTACTACCACCGAGACTCTGGCCTTCAACAACAAATCTCCAACAACAATCCAAAGTCAAATCCTTGCTAGAGAAGTCTCAAGAACATGCAGGGCTAAAACAGAGGAGCCCAGATGATGCAAAGCCAGAGATGATAATAAAGTCGTTTCCTTTATCATCATCAATGGAGAGAAGAAACTGTTACAGTAAACTTCTACCCTTCCCGGAGACGTTCGCCGGAGGTTTTGGGTTAAATCATCAGAAACTTGCTCCAGCTGTTCATATGAGATCAGTGATTCCAGTTTGTTCAGCTCCTCCACCTAAACCACCATCTCCGTTCAATGAATCCAACACATCCCTTAGTTCTTGCTCTGCTCCAAGCTCTTTGGGAACTGAAGGGCAAGAGAAGAAGTCTCTGATCGAACTTGAGTTGGAATCAAAATCAGATCGAACCCATGACTAAAGGTCGTATCTTTAGATAAACCCATGTTAAGGATTTGATCATAGATTAGTGAAAGGTGATAAATCGAGTTATGGGTTTGTGTATGTTCGTCGTGTTCCTTAGACTTTTTTTTTTTTTGAAAATTTAACGGCCTGACATCAATTCAATGCTCTGGATTGTATTGCACGTAGAACAAAAAAAGAAAGAGAAAGAGGGAGAGAATCAGAGAGGGAAAGAGGAGCAATAAATGTAGAAGAAGAAGATGAAAGGAGAAAACAGTTAATGGCATTTGTTTTCGCCATTAATGCGCCGATTGCTCTGCTTCTTCTTCCCTCTCTCTCTCATTCATGGCTCTGTTTTAACTTAATCTGTTTTTGTCGTTTTAAAAAATACAAGTAAACGGCTACGTAGCAGTAATTATCGACCGGTTTGATTCTTGTTTCTAATCCCGGTTTATACGAACATGTACTGCTCTGTTTTTAATTATCTGAATCATTTGATTCAATTGGCTGTGTTATATAATAAGTATCTGAATCAGACTTTTATAGGAATTTAGAGTCGGAAAAATGATAATATATGTTAATTTTAATTTAAAACAAAACAACGATGCTCTGATAATTAACAAACGTTGAATGTTAATTAACTTTGATTTTAGGATGTTTTGTTCTAGCATTTAAGAGATTTGAGTTTTTCTTTCCTTGTTTATTTTATTTTTATAATCTAGGTAATCCAGACACTCCAGAGGAAATCCGACTAGCGCCTAAGTACACCTCCGCAGAAGACATCTTGAAGGACCGTCTTTTTTACACCATTTTAATCGACGGTGGCCAGCGAGATTCTAAAACGAATGATAATATCATAAAAGATTCCCAAAACGAAACCTTGCAAGAAGATATATGCGACATAACATAATGACGGGATGAGGTAGCTCACTTGGTAAGGATCCTGTGGACCAATTGTCATGCTCACGGGTTCGACGCCAGGCGGAGACGAACTGCCCATTCTATCACCAAATGCGGTACTGGGTGTTGGGCCTTGTCCCCAGCCCAGGTAAAGCCCTTCCGGGTGAAGTGGACCGCTGCCTAACCGGGCCCAGGGGAATGATCCACGTAAGTGGGGAATCCCTAGATTAAAAAAAAAAAAAAAAAAAAAAAAAACATAATAACAAAACGCAATACTCCTCATTTACGTATTAGAACGGTACTTGCTAGATTTCCAACATTATTCTTGCCCAAGCTCCTTAGAGCAAACACTCTTGATAAACAACATTCCTCATCGTCTTTGTATTCCACCTCTTCAAAGGCGTAGACTGTTTTGGTAGTCACATATTTGCTTGATTCCGTTGCCTTGGTTCTCAATATGTTAATTGATCTCGTAATTGTCTTAGTTAATTTAAGGTGTTTGCTTTTATATATATATATATATATATATATCTTATTATATATAAAATGAGGTTTGCTCTCTTGCTAGAGAGTCATGATGCCACATAGAAAAATCACTGTTTGACAAGACGACATGTGTCCAATGAATGAAACTCTACGTTTCATTTAATCTAGGATTGTTTTATGGGCTTCTAATACATAATCTTCTTGTCCAATCAATAATTGTGTCTTCATCTTCTCGGGAAAGTTAGCCACAGATGTGGCCGTCGTACTGATCCGATTTCTCCCACCGACATGGAGGTCCCGATGAGTACGATTATCACTTTCCAATCTCTGGTGAAAGCTGTGGTCGTCCGTGTCGATACACTTGCAGCTCTTCTCACATGCCTTCAGAGACGACACCCGTTACGAAACGCTACCGGATTCAATCATTGTCATTAAAGTTCTAATTTAAATCTCATCTCCTAGCTTCTCTTTCCATGATTTCCATTCAATTATCAGTGAATCTGCAACTATAAATATGTCAGTTTCTTCCCGTAGAAATTCATTATTTCATTCTTCTCCATTGTTAATTTAGACATGTTTTTAAAGAGAGACTTGAACAGTTGGTTAGCGAAGAACATGCCAGTGTCTTTTATTCTTTTTTTCTGTATCAGATATCAAAGATCATAACTTTTTAGGTCAGATTACTTTGACTTTGCAATTAGACTTATGTTGGTTGAAACGAACTTTATTCATGGTTCTGGATCGTTACTTCCTTTTTTATATGAAGTAGATACTTGTAAGATATTCAGATTACCATGAGATTACATAATATACTATGTTTTATTGTATTTCCATGTTTTGTTTGTAACTCACGAACGGCTGCAACATAGGAGGCATTGTGATGTGAAGATGGTGGACTCATCAAAGACATAAGGTAAGAGCAGTTGAAGATTTCATTTTCTTGATTATCCAAGTTATTATATAGGCCTTTCGTACATTATCAAGTTTTGTGTTGTTTGAAAATTTGTTAATTTCTGGCGGCTTAGCCAGTCTTGATGAGTTTTATGTTCTGGGCAATGACAAACTAATTCTTAATCAAGTTTTCTGCAGTGAGTACGTATGTGTAATGCTTAGTTGAAAATTTTGTTTCATTTGTGTTATTTATTCTGAATTAACAGTCATGAGAAGAAACATATGAAGCAGTTTCTCATCAAGGAATGTCGACGTTGCTTTGGCACCTCACCAAAAAGAGCTAATGAGCTTTTGAGAAACATGGCGAGAGTAGAGATACCAATAATAATAGTAAGCACCCTACTCTGAAATCACAATTGCAGACGTATGTAGTGACTGAAACAATAGTGCCTCCAAATGTTTTATTACAACCTCAGATGGGTAATGAGTTCAATATCACCATCCACATCAGCAACATCAATGGTTTATCCATATCTGGTTTTTGAGATGCAACAACTGGTTACTGGTGTCTCCAGTGTCTATGATTATGAAAGGATTTTGCACTACAGAACAAGCCTATGGGAGCACCAACAAGGGGTCCTCAATGAGATGTCGTAGAGAAGTATCTTAACTTGGATACATAAGAGGCTGATGAAGTAACATATAATCTGTCAGTACATTGAGGAGCTAGGAAATATGGTTAGAATGAAGGAGAAGGCATAAACAAACTTTCATGCTTAGTGTCTGTTTATTTGTTGCTTAGTATTACAAAATGCAATATCTATGTGATGAACAATCTTAGACTCATGAATTAGAGAAGAAGTTTTTAAGCGTAGAAGAATAAAACAAAGAACTTTGAAGGTTATAAAAAGATTTAATGATAAATTTTATTCAAAAGATTGCTATTATTATGTGCAATATATGAAAATTTGAGCGTGCTTTAATGATATATGTACATAGCAGAAGCTCTGCAGAATAATCAAAGATGAAATACGATGATTGGTAAAAGGAAAAAAAAATTGGTCAGAGAAAGATATGTTTTTCACCCAAAGAAAGATGCGTAAAAAGATTACTACAAGAATGAATGACATGAATAATATTATACAAATCTTAACACAAATAGAATAAATTAGATACTAGCACATACAAAACTGCGCTTTCGGAGCTGATAGGTGATTCCACTGTCAGAAGCTTTTTATCCAGCTTCGTTGTACCCAAATGAACGCATCTAATGTCATTCAATGCAAGAAAACGTCATTTATAACTCAAGCTGGTTATATGAACAAATACATAAACATAACAAGATATAGAAATATAAAAAAAAAAATTTTAGAGGAAACACATAATATAATTTGAGATTAGTGAAAAGTTTAGTCAACAGATAACATTAGATAAAACTTACATAAATATAATTTAAAAATACATCAGAAAAAATAGAGAAATCAATAAGATCTATAAGAGGAAAATTCATTTACAATATTAGTTTTCTGATATTTCATCAAACCTAAGCCAAGGGGAAAAAAGTGAATCTAAATTTGTTTACACTAAGCTCAGAATAAGAAACATTAACAAAAAACTATGATGAAAACCACAATAAAAATTAATAAATAATCAGAACAGTAATTTTACAAATATCAGTTGAAAAAGTAAAATAACAAAATATCATAAGTAAAATATAAAAAATAAGTGAATATATGTCATATAACTAGAGTTTTGTGAAACTTTAGTCAACAAATAATAATTTAATGAAAAAATATAATCGAAATATATATATATAAAAACATTAAAATATATTAAAAACTATAAGAACAAAAGGAAAAAATCCATTTACAATATTATTATTTTTAACGTTTGATCAAACTCCTACAAAAAAAGAAAGAAATATCACATATATTTTTTTGTGGTTACCAAGCTTAACTTTAGGGAAAGTAGCATAAATGATGGAGTAGCACAATCAATAACTGATACATAAGCAAAATAAAATAAAGTTATGTTTATAAACCAATTTTTTCAAGTGACTAAGTTGCAGAGACATAAATCACAGATTGGGTTGCAACTCAAACAATCAAAATCTGAGATTAAATGTTTGGAGCAGAGACAAAGGATCAAACATCATGATGAAGAAAAAAGGTTGTTGGGCTCGAGCAAAGAAAGCCTAACTTGAGTTGGAATCAGGCGATCAAAATCTATGATCCAAGAATCCAAAGATTCAAACAAGGTAATAGATATTCAACAAGCAAAATTGGTGGATGAGTGACACTGACAGAAGCATTGCTTAAGTATAAATTCGAGAATTCAAAAAATATGGTTGAAGTTCTGGAAAAAATCGAAAAATATAGTAGATGAATACAAAGAATTGGTGGTAAAGCTGTAAAGGCAAATATAAACATTCCATTATTATCATTATATTTTTGAAAAGATTATACAAAGTTACACAATGTAAAATGCTTGCTCATGAATCCACAAAATAAATAGAACAATAATTATAGTATTAGCTTATTTAAATTATGTCAAAGTGAACCTGCATCTAATTTATTGAAAATGTACATTATACTAGGCATATGCATATGAAATTCAGAAATTTCACATGTCTAGATAAAATATACATTACACTCCAATTTATCCGATAAAAATTTTACACATTAATTTCCATAAAATAAATAGAAAATAATTATATGTATTTAATATTAGTTTATTTTAATTATGTCAAAAATGAATTGATGTTCATAAATAACCAAACAGTTTTATATATCTCTGGAAAAAAAAAAACTGAACCAGAATCAGAGAAAATCCTCAAATAATTTTAGTATTATAATTACCAAATATATTTAAAACACTACTTATAAACTGATTACCTAAAAAAATGAATTACCAGAATATTGTTTTTCCCAAATGTTTTTTAAAATTACCTGAAAGAACTGAATTGTCTAAATAATTTATATCCAAAATATTTAAATTTACCCGAATTACCTGATATTTAATTTAAACAACTAAAACTTATTTAATACCTGAAAAATCTGAAATTATACCAAACACCATAAATGAATTGGAACCAATATTTTAGTGGATATTAGTCCATTCCTGAAATTTTTGTAAACCGAACTAAAACCGATACATATTTTAAAAATAACCAAATGGTTCACATATCTCCAGAAGCAAAAAAAAATGAAAAAAAAACAGACCAAACCGAAAACTGAATATGTACCCAAATATTCAAAGTATTGTTTATATACTTAAAAGTACTAATTATACTTATTTTTAAAATTACCAAATAATTTTTAAAACATTACTTATAAACTGACTTACCTGGAAAAACTAATTACCGAATAATTCTATCCATTTTAAAAAAAATATTATATGAATTACCCGAAAGTGCCGAATTATCCAAATAATTTATATCCAAAATAATTAGATTTACATGAATTAACCGTTATTAAATCCCAAATAACTAAACACTGATTTTATCTGATTTCCAAATTATCGAAAAAAACAGAACAAACAAGAACTGAATTGAAACCAAAATTTTACCGGATGTTATTCGGTTTCTAACATTTTTACACAAAGTGAACCGGAAACGAACCAAATTTTAATAAATAACCAAACAGTTCATATATTTCTAGAGTCAAAAAACTAAAAAGTTCCCGGACTGAATCGAAATCTAACAATCCATTCCTAAGCAAAACCGTTAATTCTAAAGTTAGTAATGACTAAATGTAAAGATCTCAAAAATTCAAGTTTACTTATTGACTGGAGTGAAGGTTTGTTTCATCACTAACAAATACTAAATACACTCAACAACACATTGATAAAAAAAACACAAAAATATATAAACCAGTCACCTACTCCTATGTACCACACTAACAGTACCAACAAAATCCACTTAAAAATATTACGACAAAACAACATCACTTTAACAAAATCATACACAACAACAAATACAAATATCCCCCATGAATTTGTTTGTGCGAGATATTTTCAAATCCACTTCATTTCAATGTATTTCTTTTGCAAATCGTAATATAAAACTTACGCAATAAAAATAGACAATAATATAAGTATGTACATTGCACGTAAATCATATCTCGCGCGTAGCGCAGACCGACCCTAGTATAATCATGTAATCACTTTTGTTAATAATAATCATCAAAAGTCATTCAGATCCTATAGCATTTACAAACGCAAAACGCATCACAACACACCAAACGCTAGCTCTTTGATAGAGAATGACTCAATTCCTGGTGATCGTTGAATCCAGATGCAGTATGGAAGATGAAGAATTGACGGCCATGCATGAGCCTTAAAAACAATTATAGGATTTCTAAGGTGCAAATTCTAACATTCTTCAGTTCGATATTATATAGTTTCAGTTTTGAATCCAATTGATTATTTAACCATCTCTTACATTTAAATTAGTGTTTTACTAAATCCAGGACTGGCTAATTAGTGGGGACAAACGCTACAATCGTCATGGGTCCAAGTCCGGGTCCCTGTATATTAATAGTAAAGAGTTCAATATTTTTTTATAAATCCATATTCTTATACAAAAAAATATAATAAATAAAATTAGAAAAGTTCAAAAATATTTTTTATGTTATAGTTTTATTTTCATAACAAAATATTATTTATTAAATTTTAAAAAATATTATAAACAGTAAATGAATATAAATTGAGAAATGGTCTTAGATAACCCTATACCAATTTTTTCTTTCCATTCTAGACTTTTAAGCCCAAAATAAAAAAAAATGTTTCATTTAATATGGACATTTACCATTTTACCACTTTCTTTCTCTAATACATTTTTTTCTCTGAAAATTGAAAATCACGAAATCGACAACGACAACTTGACCTCATCTCCGGCGTCGATCATCTCGGCCGTCATTATCTCTGGCGTCGATCATCTCGGCTGTTATTATCTCCAGCGTCGATCATCTCGTTCGTCATCATCTCTGGCGCCGCTCATCTCCATCGCCTTCATCACCACTTTAATCATCTCCGCCTCCAGTCCGTAATCGAGTTAAGCGTGTTTGCTATTTGCGTGAAAAGTCAATTCTGAAAATGTCTCTCAAACTAGTAGACTACGAGTCCCTCAAAGGAGACGTGAAAAAATGTCGGTATGCAATCAGAGGTTCTCTCTTGATCAGAAAGCTTCTTCTTTTTCAGGGTTTTCTAAAGTCAAAAGGGTGTTGTTATCTTTACAGTTCCTAATCTATTCTCTGTGATTTTCATCACTTTCTCTCATTGTTTATATCACTGCTTTTCTCGTGAACACATGTAAGCAAATTGGTTTGGTCTGCTAGAAGGATCCTTAAAGTGGTATTGTTAAAGTGCAGATTTTTCAATACTACACTCTCTAAACCTGTTTTGAAATTAGCAAATTTAATAGATTCATTGTTGGGTTTGTGGATATCGAAGTATATTCTTTCAGGTGAGAATCGGGTCAATTCCGGTTCCGTCTCAATTCTGGTAAGGGGGAGTTCCGATCAACTTTTGGTCCTACCGGAAACAAGCTGCAGAGGAAACTACCATAGATGAAACCGAAGAAGAAGAAGAAGAACATGAAGTCAAAATATGAAAAAAACGAAGAAGCTAGATACTCCGACTTCACCAACTACAACACTTAAGCAAAGGAAAACCCAAAAAAAGGAAGAAGCTTTTTGTTGCTCAGGCTCGCTCTCAAGGAATAACAGTGAGTAGAATTGTTGATGCAGAAGCTTCTTTATTGGTTAAGACACAGGGTTAATGACATGTAAGGGCAATGGTGATCATTAGCCCCATAAACTAGACTAGTCAGTGTCTTAGTGAAGCTAACTTAAGAGAGATATTGTGATTCTGTTGTGACGAGAGATTGGTTCTTTTTAGAGACAAAGTGTATCAGCAGAATATATACAAAGACGAGAGACCGGCCCTCATCAGCTCCAAGAAAGTAATCATTTTCTTTGTGATCATTATTACTCTATGGAACAAATGTGAGATCAAGACTTTGTCTTTAGAATATTTTGATGGATACCTTAGATAACATATATGCCTTATAATAGTATCACATTAAGATTTTCTTAATAAAATTCCTGAAAATGCTTCAAGACAGCTGAAACTTCTGATACTCTCAAAACTTCATTGATGTTTCTACACTAACTGATGTAGTTTTATACATCGTTTAGACTTTGCTAGATAGAAATACACTAATATATATTTCTGGAAGCCCATCCAAAAATTTACAAATGCTTTCCAACATCTATAAAAAAAAATTTTGGTTTTGTGAAGTCATCCAGAAAATGTAAAGTGCTCTTGTGGGAGTTTGTTGTGGATAAGAACATGACTACATCGTTTATTAATTTAGAAGAAGATCTTCAATATGAAGATTTGCTGAAGATGGTTTCTGAAGATTTTTTTATTCAAGTGGAAGACATAACCTTGAGCTATGGGATTTCTTCGGAGTTGAAAAGCACAATTGAAGATGTTTCCCCAATTTCCATTGGAAACACTCGCCAACTAAGAAGTTTTATCGGCAAGATTAGAATATTTAAAGGAATTTGTCGGTTGTGTATAAAGGTTTGTTGCTTTATATCAACAAATATCAACAAAGCACTATTCTAGATAGCTTTCCTAATTATGTACTAAACCTTCCAAAAAACCTTGAATCCTGCAAGTTCTTCATGATTCAGCTAGATCTAACAAGCAAACTAGAGATACATGTGCTTCTCCAGTTCCTTTGAATTTTATTCCAAATTTTGGTTCTACTGTGCAGAGAGAACAATAGGTACATTGTTTCAAATCTCTTTCTGTGTTTGTATGATTTTCTTCTTTCTTATACTATTCATGATAGCCTTCCTAATCTTGTATTAATCCTTCCTAAACAACTTAAATTTTGCGACTCTTCCTTGCCAAGGCATCTCTGCAGTTCCTCTTAATCCTATTCTGGATTTTAGTCATGTCCATATTGGACTTTCACCAACCACGAGAGAAGATGACGCTATTAAGGTGAATAGCTATTTTAAGAGCAAGGGAGAGTTAATGTTTAGGATGAAGAAATGGGCTTTTAGAGTGGAAGTTTGAGTACAAGACTGTCTAGTCTAACAAGTCAAGAGTTGTATTGCGGTGTGTTGGTGACAATTGCTCGTGGAGAATGCGTGCCACTAAGTTGTCTTGTTCAGATTTTTTTTTGTGGTTAAGAAATATGTGCATGAGCATACATGTGATACAACAGAATGCGAACCACAGACAAGCATCTGCAAAGACAGGTACTCGGTTGAGCTATTGGAGAGGCAGGTGTCTCATTCGTTGCCTCTGTTTCCATCTGCAAAAAAAAAAAACACGAATGAGATCATGAACACGTACAAAAGTTTCCAAAAATTATTTGAAAACACCAAGTTTTAGCATGTACTTGTTGCGTCTGATTTGGAGTAAAACTGGAGTCTCAGTACTCGGTTGAGCTATTGGAGAGGCATGTGTCTCATTTGTTGCCTATGTTCTCATCTACAAAAAATATCATGAAGGGGATCATGAACAAGTATAAAATCTTTCAAAATTACATGTCTTTACCTTTTTATTGTTTGGCGAAATGATCACAATCAAAGGCTCTGTAGCATCCTACAAAAACATGTTCATAATGCTATAGGCTCTGTAGTATCCTGGAAAAACATGTTTATAATGATATAAATAACAATAGTTTTTCTTCCAAAATGCATTCAACTATAATTTAAGAATAAATCTTACCTCATCGTTAAGATTTTCTTCTGCTTGATTCGGCTGAGAAGGCGTCTCATCCGATGGCTCTCTCTATCTTATGAAAAAAAATGGGTCTCAATCTGTGTCTCAGCCTATATGAAAAAAGGAAATTGTAAGAGTTAGTTAAATAGAAAAATATTATAAAAACATTTTAAATATTTTTTCTTACCAAAGAATTCTGATTTTCATCGAGAATTAGTGAAATTAGTGAAGAGATTGGAGGGGAATGTGTGTTATACACACCCTGTTTATCATCCTGTAATAATAATAAAATAAAAGAGGTAATTATGAGAAGTTTCTACAATTAAATAAAATGAAACATACTTCTGCAACAATCAGGAAGGCGATCTTGCAAAAGCTACCTAAATAAATTGAAAATTCCAAAAGTAAAAACAAGCATACTTCTTGTGTCACATTAGGTGGAAGAACTTGAGTTCTAGTCTGTGTCTGAGCCTATAAAACAAAAGAAAACTATAAGAGATTTATGTAAATAAATAACAAGCCATTTTTACTAAAGATATTTTCATACATCAGCATTCTGATTTTTATCAAGAATTGGTGTAGACATTGTAGGGGCAAGTGTTATCCAAAGCTTGTGTTTTTTCCTATAAAAAGAAATAAATTTTTTTTTTAAGTTATAGTTAAGAAAGAGTTTCTACATTTATATATTAAACAGACTTGTGTTTACCTTTTCATTGTTTGCTGATATGATCTCAGTCAAAGGCTTTGTAGTATCTTGGAAAAACATATTCATAATGATATAGATACCAATAGTTCTTCTTCCAAAATACATTCAACTATAATTTAAGAATAGATTGGACCTCATCATCAAGATTTTCTTCTGCTTGATTCGGCTTGGATGGCGTTTCATATGACGGCTCTGACTCATTATGCAAAAATCAGGAAGGAGATCATGAATACGTACAAAAGTTTCCTACAATTACTTGAAAACTCCAAGATTTTGAGCATGTACCTGATGCGTCTGATTTGGAATAAAAACTAGAGTCTCAGTACTCGGTTGACCTATTGGAGAGGCAGGTGTCTCATTTGTTGCGTCTGTTCCCATCTGCAAAAAAATCAGGAAGGAGGTCATGAACACGTACAAAAGCTTCCAAAAAATACTTGAAAACTCCAAGATTTTGAGCATGTATCTGCTGCATCTGATTTAGAGTAAAAAATGGAGTCTCAGTACTCGGTTGAGCTATTGGAGAGGCATGTGTCTCATTTGTTGCCTATGTTCTCATCTGCAAAAACAAATCAGGAAGGGGATCATGAACACATACAAAAGCTTCCAAAAATTACTTGTGTTTACCTTTTTATTGTTTGGCGAAATGATCACAGTCAAAGGCTTTGTAGCATCTTGGAAAAACATGTTCATAATGATATAAGTACTAATATTTTCATTTTATTGTTTGAATGTTGGTTTATTGACAATCTTTCTTTTGGCTCTGAACCAGTAGGGTACTTCAGCCCAGGCAGTGCTAGTTTGAGAGGTAATGAATCTTCCATCTTGTTACTGTCATGTGTATTCAAATTTGTTACCATCGGATTTTCGGGAAAGCTTTCCTGAAACTACACAAATCATTCCTGAAATTTTAAAAACACTACACAGTTTCACAAGCAAAACAACAAGAGACTAACAATGTCATAAGAACATTCACGAGTCTACCAAAGATATCAACATGCGTAAGCAGAACAAGACACCAAGCAAAAAGTTTTTCAAATTTGTTAACATCGGATTTTCGGGAAAGCTTTCCTGAAACTACCCAAATCCCTCCTGAAATTTAAAAAACACTACACAGTTTCACAAGCACAAGCAAACATGCGTAAACCAAACAACTAAAAATACCACACATCTGGTTCTCGAAAATAGCATCTGATGTAACTCAACTGTGTCTATCAAACAACAGAATCGAAGGTACCAAACATTACCTCAAAACCTTGTGTTCCCAAAACTAAGCAACCTTTGATTTGAGCTCCAACAACTTCCAAGCCCCTTTCCCTTGCTGGACAACAAATGCAACATAGCTTTCTCTTTACCATAACAACTTCTCGGGTAATGGTGTTTCTCTTCAGCTACAAACAGTACCAAACAGTTTAATGAGGCACATTACACTTGTGAATAACGAGAACAAGAAAAAGCTATAATTTTCATGTGTATTCTTAACAAGAAAAAAATACAACTTTTAGAGGAACAAGATAACTAATACATCGACACACACATGTTTGAAACAATATCATATCACGCAATTAGACTAAAAAAAAATTGAATCTGAGAGAAATAAATCATTGGTCAAAAATAACTAGGAACATCAAAGATTCAAAATGGCTTACCAAACAGCAAGGTCATGAACTCATCTTCTACGGTAAGCCAAATTCTATAAATGAAGCTTAGTGAGATTCCTTCTTTGTAATTCTGATTAAGTTATCTCTGTTGGATTTGAACAACAAAACAAGCTCAAATCTATTGTCTGAAGAACAAAAAAAGCAAAACCCCTAATTTTCTCAATTCAAAACCACTAAAAAGAGAAAATTCTCAAATTTTCAATCAAAACCCCTGATTTCGATTTTGAAGAGAAAACATTCAGAACTTACATCTATAGATTCCTATTTTGATTGTAAAGACTGTGACGTGGTGGTTCGGCGTGATTTGTCTCCGGCGTATCGATGGCGGACGTCATAACCATCAAGCGAGAGAACGTTGGCGAGCGAGAGAACGTTGGCGAGCGAGAGAAGACGAGTCTTTTTTCCGTTTCTTTTTTATTTGTTTGGTATATTATTAACTGAGGGTATTAAAATCTTTTGAACAGTTAATGAAGGCTATTTAAGTGATCTTTTATTTCAGAATCTATTTTTGAGACAATACTTAAAAATAGTCTATTTACGAGAATTGTCCATATAAAATTTAAAAAGTAAAAAAACTTCTCTAAGATCCGTAACACTGTTAAGCCGACTTTGACTAAATCTAATGATCCAAACCTGATACTCTAGAACCATCATCTCCAGTTAGCTCAGTTAGAGGATCAATTAGAGGACCAAGGAAATTCTAATTATCTTACCAAAAGCTGGCAGCATGCCACAACAAATCTCACAAAAAAACAAATGGTCTTGCCATTGACCTAAGTTTACAAAGAAATTTTCAAATCCAACTTCCATGAGTATGAGTAGTCCAAAAATTCTTAAGTCCTGATGGAGTCTCACCCATGAAACCCACAAAAAACCAGATGTCGTGAAGAGTAACCAGATAAGTCTAAGTCCAAGCATTTTGTTCCAGGGACTGAGTCATGATCAAGTCCTCCATACTCCTTAGAAGTGCAAACTGAATCCCATGAGACTTTAGCTCCCTTGGCACTCGTAAGGAAAATAGAAATCCATTACACATTTGCTCCAGTCTCGTCAGTCCTCTTCTCTTCTTAGCCTTTCACATTTTGTTTCGCATTCATCTTTTTAATAAACGATATGTCTTTTTTTTCTAAACGATATAAATTTCATTTTTTTTATATTGTAACCAGTTGCACTATTACTTCTTTTATTTACATGTCTGAGGCCATCCATTCAAATATGGATGGCAGCACGTAACTCAGAACAGTCTCTTTCTATCTATCTCAAGCCCTAACCACTCCACTCAACTGGGTCAATACTCGATCAGTTACCCAACTAGATTGAGTTATCAGTCATTCGGTTAGATTAGTCTTAAGACTCTTAACTAAATCATTCACATTGTATTTTGTTTGTTTGTTTGTAACAAGCCGAATTATATAACCATGTTTAATTTTAAAAATAAACATCAAATTACCATTCATGCACGTCAAAACCTTAAAACTAGTGATGACTAATGAGCAAAGTAGCACACTGTTGAAAATCAGTTCAAAAAAAAAAAAAGTAGCACACTGTTCTTCAATTTTTGTTGTGTTCAGTCTATGAATTTAATTTGGCTGTTCAATACTTTGCTAAATTGAGATGATTTTTTTTGTTGTTCTCGCCAACAGCTTTTCTCAGAGTTTAATTAACTCGGGATATTTAATAATCCCAATTAAATACTAGTCCGATTCCAAAAGAAACAAATACTACCAATAATTACTTGTCAAAAAAAGACAATAGATGTTTGACCCATCCACTGTCAGTCAAACCCAAATAATGATAATCGCTTTCTTTCCCTGTCATCAATCTTTGACTTTTGACTCTTTCTCCCCACTCCCTCTTTTATCCGTTACGATCTCGCCACGTGTCGTTTCATCTCTCTCATATAACCACATAACAACAGATATCCGCCGTTGGATCCTTCCTTTTGCTGTTATCTGGGTTTCGTCTCCGTCTCTCTTCTTCTCTGTTTCGATCTGTTTTTTTTTTTCTCTCTCTTCGATTAAACTGAAGAAATTTCGTAATCAAGGTTTCGTCTAGAGTTCACTGTGGGTGGATACGATGAAAGCTTCGATGGGGATGTTGAGGAGATTAACATCGCACAAGGTCGACGCGAAGGAGAAAGGAGAGCTCGTCGCTACAGCGCAGATTGAAGAACTCGATCTAGCCGGGAAGGTAATCTCTCACCGATTTAGTTTCGTGATTGACGCAATCTACGGTGGAGATTTTAGTAGGGTTTTATGCTGTGTAGGTAGTTAATTTTGGAAAATTCGATCGAGTTTCTGATGTTAGATTCTGGTAAGCAGATCTAGAAGCTCTCGAATATAGGTAGCGAATCCAGTCAATTAGACTAGATTTGGGGGTTTACAAACCCTAATATCATCAATAACATGAAGACAAAATTATTTAGCTGATTTTTTACCAAAAAACAAAAAAAAATGTATTTAGCTGATTGGTAGTTTTATGTACAATTGAATAAACACTATTTAGCTGATTGGTTATGTCATTGTCTCAGGATATGCAAGACATGAGAGAATGCTATGATAGGCTACTCGCTGCAGCTGCTGCCACGGCCAATAGTGCTTATGGTAAAGAAAGAACCAACAATTCATATGTTTCTGATTAACATGGGAATGATCTCTTGGTAACTACTTTTCAGAGTTCTCTGAGTCGTTGGGAGAGATGGGTTCTTGTTTGGAGCAAATCGCGCCTCATAACGACGAAGAAAGCAGTAAGCTTTCTAAAATTTTTACGTTCCTTATTTGTATATAATAAGCTGTATTGTGTAACATTGTTTTCTTATGTAGGTAGAATCTTGTTTATGTGCGGTAAAGTTCAGTTTGAGATTCAAAAACTTCTTGACACTTATGTAAGTACAGCTGTTTGGTGCTAACACGAACGGTGCAGAAATAGAGAAAACTTACTTTGTTACTGTTTTTACTTTTCAGCGTAGTCATATATTCAAGACCATTACGTCCCCATCAGAAGCGCTTCTTAAGGACCTCAGAACTGTTGAGGTATGCCATTTTTTGCTACTCATGTTATTGAACATACTCTCTTCTTCTTCTTTTTTTTAACTCTTTCTTCTCTTTACAATTGAGCAGGATATGAAGCAACAATGCGATGAGAAGAGGTTTGCTTATTTCAATAATGAAGTTTTGGTTTGATAAACTCTTTGTCTTATACTACTTAACTTGTAAACATCTCAGAAACGTGTTTGAGATGTCGCTTGTGAAAGATAAAGGAAGGTCTAAAGGCAGTAAAGGAGAGAGACATATTCCTCATGACTCGAGACCTGCTTACAATGAGTTTCATGACGAAGCAACGATGTGCATTTTTCGATTGAAATCTCTCAAGGAAGGTCAAGCTCGTAGTCTCCTGACACAAGCAGTCCGTCACCACACTGCTCAGGTAAATGATTAAACTCAGTTACTATTTATAATGATTCATTTCTTATGGAAATGTGGTGTTCTCATATGATTTTCTTAGATGCGTCTGTTTTACACTGGAATGAAATCGCTCGAGGCAGTAGAGCGTCATGTAAGAGTTGCTTCAGAGAAACAACACATCGACTGTGATCTCTCTGTTCATGAAAATGAAGTGGAAGCTAGTGAGGATGACGATGACGATGATGATGGTGATGGCCAAGACATTAATAGAGAAGGAGAACTCGGTTTTGCTAACAGAGCAAATGAGCAGAGGGTAGAAGCTGCTTCTCTCTCAACCCGTGATCACAGAATGACTAGCCATTCAGCTCCGTTGTTCCCGGAGAAGAAACCTGATTTATCAGAAAGGCTGAGACAGACGAATCCATCTTCCAATGCTTACGTGTTACCGACACCAAGCGATTCAAGGTACTCAAAACAAGCTTTAAACCCGAAGCCAGCAAACCAAAGCGCCGGAAACATATGGCATTCGTCTCCTTTAGAACCGATAAAAAGCGTAAAAGACGCAGAAAACAACAGCCTCTACGCCCGTCTCCCTCGCCCTTCCACAACGGACGCGCATCAGCATCATCAGCAGCACGTAAGACATGCATTTTCTGGACCGATCAAACCTTCTTCAACAAAACCCGCCACCACCACCGACGTTTCCTCAGGCGTGTTTCGTCCTCTACCAACTCCTCCTCCATTACCCCAACCTCATCTTCATTCATCAGTCTCCCCTACCGCTTCACCACCTCCTGCTTCTCCCAGGCCTAACGAACTTCACGAGCTTCCGAGACCACCAGGCCACTTTGCACCACCTCCAAGACGAGCCAAATCCCCTAGTCTCGTTGGTCACTCGGCGCCTCTTACAGGATGGAATCAAGAAAGACACAGCACTGTCACCTTTGCTCCTCCGTCCACTTCAAACATTGTGGCCTCGCCACTTCCGGTTCCTCCATTGGTCGTTCCTCGAAGCTACTCTATACCTTCAAGAAACCATATAACCGTTGCTCAACGAGCTGTTGAAGGTAACGAAGATAGAGTAGCATCCCCACCGTTAACACCATTGAGCCTATCTCGGCCACTCGAGTCCAGGGGAGTTGCTCAGACCAGCCAAATTAGAGGTAAAACGATTGTTTCAAACGCCATTTATTCGTTTATATGAAAATATTTTATTTAAAAAAATTACATTGTTTGAACTGCATAATTTACAAGTGTAGAGTACTTTGCTGTGGATTTATTGAGACCTCTATAGGTTATTAATTATCTTTTGCAGGAGTAGGAGAGCTGATCGAACGGTGAAGCTGCGTTTTGACCAAAACGCCGGTTGTAGAGAATCAGAGATCGCCATAAGTGAATACAGTCAGTAGTCAGTATATGCAATTATTCTTTAGTTGCTCAACTCTTGTTTTTTTTTTCTTTTCCATTGTAAATCTGAAGAATTTATCCTCCTTTTCATTTCTAATCCCTTTAATTTTTCTCTTTAATACCCATTTAGGGTAATTTGGCAACAATAAACATAAAAATATAAAAACCTTAGAGCATGATTAACTCATAACTTGACTTTTTTTTTTGTAACATTTTTCGGCTAACATACGGTTTTTAGCTTTTTCTTAATTAAAATATCTTAGTTAAAATCTAAAAAAAACTAAGAATCGTCTATTAACCGAAACTAAGAATTTCAGTTAAGAGATTGGGGGGCTAAGGATGGTGTAATGGCTACAACATAGTGTATGTATGCACGTAGCCATTTTTTCTCCCTTCACGTCCATTTTCATTGTTTCTTCTTCTCCACGAACAATACCAACAACAAAGCAACTAGAGACTTGAGTAGCTTTTATCTTTGGTTCGGCTTGTCAAGAGCTTGACAAATCTGTATGTTCTATATAAGTTTCAGTACTTTCTCTCTACACACCATGCTTAGATATAAGATATCCTCTCACGTCTGCTCTCGTTTGATCGTGTGAGCAATTGAACAGTGCACTTCTGAGACACGGGATGTCCATATTGATCCATGTTCCTGTGGAAATGGCAGGTAAAGGAGATGATCCATTCGGCTCAGCACTTTTCCCTGAGGTCTTCCTTCTTTTCTTTCCTTATTATGACTAGAAATTTTGAAAAGGAATGTTTGTTCAGGTGCTGAAAAAAATGGAGAAGCTGACGAGAGTAAAGAAGAATGATGGAAGAAGGTTCCCGACCTTTATAGGTCGAGTTGACTCATGCAATCGTTAGGTTTTTGTAAAAGGTCAGAAGGATATGATTATCGTAGACATTAATTACGCATTTTGCATAAATAGAGTTTATTACATTTAATGTCATTTTATGACTTTTTATTACAAGATAAAACACTTATTGTTCCTAGGGTAGTTTTTTTTATTTTTCTCCAACTAATCGTAACTATAACAATACTCTGGTTGTTATGAAATAACTTATAATTTATAGTATCGAAAAATTTAAATAAGAGTAAAATTTAATACCCGTAGGAAGCAAATAACACTAGTATAAGGGAGAGAGTTTATTATAAGGAAGAAGAAGAAGATGTAATGGTTCTTTGATTATAAACTCTTGTTCTTGTTTATGGTGTACAAAAGAGTGAGATGAGTGATGGTATTTATAGTGAACAACAATACATAAAATAACAAAGATAGTGCTTAATTTGGTAAATGAGTGGGTGATCATAGTGCTTGATGAGTAGATGATCATAGTGCTTGAGTTGGTAAAGGAGTGGATGATCATAGTGCTTGAGTTTGGTAAAGAAGTGGATGATCATTTCAATGCTTAATTTATAACACTCCCCCTTGATCATCCATCTTGTATTACGTGCTGCCTCGTTAAAAACCTAGTCATGGAAAACCCAATGGGAAAAACCGTAGTAAAAGTAAAAAGAGTACAACTACGTAAGCTCCCCCTCGAATGAGTAGTCATAGAACCTTTAGAACAATGATACACTACAAGAAAACACGCCGAATTCCGACGGAGGTTCCGACGGACACCAATGTCGTCAGACATTTGTGACGGATTTGTGACGGATTACCGACCAAATCCAAAAAAATGAAGTCGTCGGAATTCCGTCGGCCATTTCCGACGGAATTCCGACGAAACAAGGGTCATCGGAATATTCCGACGACTTTTCAACGACATTCCGATAAAAAATATAACCGTTGTAGTCGTCGGAAGTTCGTCGGTATATTCCGACGAATTTCCGACGACATTCCGATTAACAGTAAAGTCGTCGGAATTCCGTCGGTATTTTCCGACGAATTTCCGACGAACCATGTGAGATTGGACAATACCGACGGAATTCCGACGGACTGCTTTACATCCGTCGGAATTTCGTCGGAAAGTCGTCGGAGGTCCGTAAG
>NW_013617415.1:489339-507921 GCF_000695525.1 Brassica oleracea var. oleracea | reverse complement strand
ATACCCGTAGGAAGCAAATAACACTAGTATAAGGGAGAGAGTTTATTATAAGGAAGAAGAAGAAGATGTAATGGTTCTTTGATTATAAACTCTTGTTCTTGTTTATGGTGTACAAAAGAGTGAGATGAGTGATGGTATTTATAGTGAACAACAATACATAAAATAACAAAGATAGTGCTTAATTTGGTAAATGAGTGGGTGGTCATAGTGTTTGATGAGTAGATGATCATAGTGTTTGAGTTGGTAAATGAGTGGATGATCATAGTGCTTGAGTTTGGTAAAGAAGTGGATGATCATTTCAATGCTTAATTTATAACACTGGTTTCTTTCTTTTTTATTTGCTTTTGTTTCAAATATCATGAGGCTTTTATTGTTTGACTTTTTGGTTTTGTTTAACTTTATTCTAAAGCACATATCTACCGTACATCTTTTACTTCGAACACCACCGGAACAGTCAATCTCGAAGCTCCTCCTTGGCAATGTAGCATGAACGCTAGATCTCCGCCGCTGAGTCTCCTGTAAATCACGATCTTCATGCCATCTCTGCCGTACATCTTTTGTTTTTTTTCTTCGAGCTTCTTCTCCTCCGCTGTGTGGCTTGAACCACTAGAGCCCAGTCGCTGAGCCTCCGGTGAACCGCGATCTCCCTCCATCTCCGCCTTAGTTTTTCATTCTCGTTGTTTCATGCGATGAAGAGGAAGGCGCCAAGCTCTCGCCAGAGACAAGTTCTCGTCGGAGACAAGCTCTAGTCGGAGAGAAGCTCTAGTCGGAGAGAAGCTCTAGTCATCCCCGCCAGTGCTAGGTCGTCACTCTCCTCACCCTTAAGTGATACGCCCTAAATTAGAAGGATCACTCTATAAGGTTGGTAGATTGGATAAGCCTTGCACTGAATGAAATTAAAAGCACAAACGATAAAGGAACGTGGATCGAATAGTGACACAAGAGGTGCGGAAAGTCTCTTAATACTACCGAACTCCTAAGCCTGAAGATATAACTCACTCTGACGACTTAGAAGCTACGATGTCCGATTAAGAACAAAGGATTCAACAAGAATAAAAAGAAAGGTTTTTGATTAAAAATGTTGAATAATTTGAAACAATACAAAACAAGCCTTTATATAATAGACCGTGGGTTAGACAAAATATCTAAACTTATTCTAGGAATTATAAATAGCATAAATATGGTGGACTTGACCAAAGACCAAAGACGAAGACTATTGACCGAATTTGGGAGTTTGTGGTTGCAAAACTCTTGGCTGGTCGTGTCCTTTTGCATGGTCGACGGTCTCTGAATTGCCGTTAGATTGATATATTATTCGACCATGACTTGTATTTTCTTGTTGGGCCATTCTTGGACAAATCTAAACATTGATTTCTTATTGAGCATAAAGCTTCCACATTCTGTCAAGCCCATTAGCTTCTCTCGGTCTAGAACTTCATGGATCAAACCGATAAGGCCCATAAAATGCCCATTAAGCCAAGCTATGATCAGTTGCTTAGCTTGTTCGTACCTTAAGCTTCTCGTTGAGACATAGCTGCTGATCTGGGTCGCATCATCCCCTCCTCCTTTAAAAGAATTTGTGCTCAAATCCGGACCTTCTAGGATGAATGAACCGACATGGTTTTCCTCAGCCAAGGTGTTTCTAGTGTTCTTGTGCGCACACACTCCTATTCCAGGCTCAAAGATCAAGTGTTGTAGACTTTCTTCAGGCTTCAGTAGCTCCACTGGGTCGTACTCCTTGCAAAAAAATAGCTGAACCAGTTTGACACTTGATAAAGAACCGAGAATATCACCTGAAGCATAAGCGGTTGTGAGATATTTTCCATGATCAGCTTCTGGTCCACGATCAACCACATCTTCAGCCACTTTTTGGACAACCAGGATAACACTTACAGCCTCTGGTTCTTCCTCCTCATAAAAGATTGGAACGAGATCTTCCTCCTCATCGAAGATTGGACCGAGATCTTCCTCCTCATCAAAGATTGGACTGAGATCTTCCTTCTCATCAAAGACTGGACTGAGATCTTCCTCTTGATACAGCTGATCGTCTATAGATTCTGCTCGGACATAAACAGTCAATAGCTATGGTTCGATATCTTTGGTCTCCTGATCTTTTTCTAAAATTGGAGATGGACGTGGGTTTGTGATCCTCTGTTCTGCTCGGACATAAACAATCGATAGCTCTGGTTCGATATCTTTGGCCTCCTGATCTTCTTCTAAAATTGGAGATGGACGTGGGTTTGTGATCCTCTGATGGATCTTAGCCATGAAACTTTCCAGCCATCTTTCCAAGCCTTTATTCCTCTTCTCTTCAGTTCTGGTTGATGGAGTCTCTTCTTTTCTGAGTGGTTTCTTCCATTTGTCTCTCTCCGGTCGTGACTTCTTGGCTTCCTTCTCTTGGTCACGCTCATATTGTGCTCTCATCTCGGCTGTGCGTTTGTTGTACCTCCATTCTTGCAACTTTTCTTCTTGTGCTTTGCGCGCTGCCTTCTCTTCATGGTTGATCAGTAGTCCAAAAGACACAGTTGATCTCCTAAAAGCTGAAGAGCTAAGAATGGCTGGCTGTGAAGAACTCTGAACCTCAGAGTGGCTCTGATACCACATTGATATGTCCTAGATTCGGACAAGATCACTCAACGGGACTTTGGATATGAACTCGCCAAAGATGGGAGAACTTGTTGGATTGAAAGGCGACACAAAAGGTTGCGGAAAGACCTCTCGATACTACCGGCTTCGATTGTGGTTTGGAATGTTACGCCAAGACCAACAAGGGAAGATTTATTTATTTGGAGAATCACTCGACAAGAAACAAAGACTGTTCTAAGCGAAGAACAAAGAGATGAACTCATAAACTTGAAAGAAAATCGATTATTTTATTCCATGAGATGTGTTACATATTTAAACTAGAATGAGTCAAAGAAAGACATAAAGATATTGCGGAAAAACATGCCTAGGAAATATAAAGATTGACTGAAAATATTAAAGGTAGTCAAAGACTCGATTTCCCATGCGATCTGGTATTAAAGATAGTCAACGACTCCATTTCTCATGCGATCTGGTCAAGATGACCCTTTGCCTACTGTCCAGGTTCATCCGAAACAGTCTGGTCCATGGAGGTAAGGAGCAAGACGTGGATTGTACGATCTGAGGCGCATCATTACGGTTCGTCTTCCTCCGCGTTTTCAAGTCGGGGACTCACATAAACCTCCGTGGTGCCTTCCTCCATGAGCGTCTGAAACCCCTCGTCTTCACCGGCTCATTCCGAAGCGATCCACCATCTAATAACGATTCACCACCGCGCGTCTCTTATTTAACTCGGCTCAATTGGCTCCCTGATCTACTGCTCCTCTGCAACAGTCAGCGAACCACACCGAGGGCAATCTGATATATGGAAAGGGATCCATTCCCAAATCAATTTTCTGATATTTGCATGATTGATCCTTTAGTTTAGAATATTTACAATTTGTCCTTAAAACTTTCAGTTTGCAAGAGTTAGTTTCCAGTTTAACACAAATTTCCAGATGAGCAAAGTTAGCCTCTGCTTTATTCAAATTAGTATGCAGATACAAAATTAACATCGAAATGCAATGTAAATGGTTAAAATTAGCTAAAATGAAAAGTCGATGATCTAAAAATATATATTAATCAAAGTTGATGGAAAATCCTGATTTTTTGTGTATGATAATGAGATATTCAAAAACAAAGTTGATGGTGAAATAGGTTTCCCTACGTACGATTCCCTGTACATGTGGATAAACATGATATTCAAAAACAAAGTTGATTCCTTGTTAATCTATATGTACATTATACAATGTACACAATCAATCAATCTTCTCTAAACCCATATTTTAATCCATGTTTTAATGCATGGCATCTAGCGTATACTCGGTGTATTAACCATGTATAGTCAACCATGATAATATACATGTTTACAAAAATAAATGGAAGATGTGCACATATAACACATGTGAGTAGGGATGATAGTTTTGTTTGTAAGTGATACTTTTCGTATTGAGAACTGATTTTGATTTGTGTACATATAATAGAAAGTGATAACAATAGAGGTGTACTATGTGGTGGTGTACACAAATATATGTGTACATATGTACTACGTTGCATGTTTATCGTGTACAACGTATCAAGCTATCCATATTTGAATATATATATATATATATATATATATATATATTTGTATCAAGCTACGAATGTATCAAGTTATATACATACACATTAGTTTATGTTTTTTGAAATATGTTTTGTTTTGCGTACATATAGGAAAGGTTATACGATATGGTAGTGTACACCAGATGAGGTGTACATGTGTACGTGAAATTAACTTAAAGAATAGTAGTGATTACAAAAGATAAATAAGAGTTAAAAATCGTTACATCACCTAAAGCAATGTCTAGTAAGAATTTTGTTTCAGAAAATTCCACTATTATCACATTTTGTTTTTAAAAAAATCAATACTTTTACATTTTCTTTTTTTTCAATATTTTTTATGTTCTACCATGTACATCCTAACATGAATTTTAAATTTACATTTGGGTTTGTACAAATGTACACTCTAATATGAACCTTAAATTTACATTTGGGTTTGTACAGATGTACACCCTAATATGAACCATAAATTTGCATTTGGGTTTGTATAGGTTTACACCTTGAATACAAACTTGTATATATTTTGTTGTGGATTTTGGTCTTTTAACGTAGCAATTTGCAAAGCTAAGAGCCGAATTTAAAATATCGAAAAAGTCTGTGGACCAGTTTTATAATTATGGAAATTATACTCTGCACAATTAAAAAGTGTGAAATCAATTTGAAATGGTATATTTGCAAATCAGAAACCTATGGGTCAAAATGAATGTATTCAAATGTCTAGGGACCAAATGTGCAATAAAGCCAAAACTGGCCATTGTTGCTCAACGAGCTTCTGAAATGAAGGCGGCGAGATGGAGTAGATGAAAGCGGCGAGACGGAGGCGACAACGAGAGACTGACGGGAAGGATGCGACAAAGGCGGCGACGAGAAGGATGCAAAGACGAGATGGAGACAGAGGTGGTACTTTTACGGTAAAAGAAAGGCTCGCGGTGAATAAAAAAGACAGAAACGTCGCAGCAGTGGTACTGTTGCGGCGGAAGAATGGCTAGCAGCCAAGGACGATGATATTTGTAACCATGGATCTTTGTCTCTTCAAGTTTGAGATTCATAAAAAAAACGTAATTTGTCGTAGTTTTCTGTAACCATGGAAAAAAGAAAGAGAAAAAAATAAGAACATAGAAAGAGAAAATAGATTTGTACAATTAAAAATTAATTAATTTTCTTTTAGTTTAGTTAAGTTTTAGTTAGATTTCAACCGTAAAAGAGAGAATCGTTGGGTTTCATTGGTTTGAGTTAGGAGAACATGTATTGGGAAGGAGATAAAGTGTGTGAAGAGTAGGGGTGTTCAATCCGGATATCGGTTCGGTTTCGGTTCGGTTTTTTCGGTTTTTAGGTATTTTGGTTAGTAAAATACAACTACCATTCTAAATCCATATTTACTTCGGTTCGGTTCGGTTTATATACCGTCGGTTTTCGGTTTATTCGGTTTTATACCAAAAAACATAATTCTTTATTTTAGGATCATATTATATGAATTTTAGAGTCATGTTGTCAACACATTTATTTATTAAAAAATATTATAAGTTTAAATAAAAGAAAAAAAAGAAATAAAAAATGTTTCTATCATTTAATAAAATAATCAAATCTATAATTAAATTCAAAGCTCAAAATTTTGATAATAAAAATAAAAAACAAAAAATAAAACAGAAGCACGAAGCACAAAAGAAAAGTTTTTCTATTCTTTCATATTTAGCGTTCATCAAAGTCATGTTTCTTCTATTAAACACGAAACTCTATTCGTTTACAGATAAAAAAAAATTGTGAAGAATTTTCACTAATTGTTATCATCAAATTTATAATCTTTATTTCAATTTAGTCAATGATAAATTAAAACAAAAAAATCAAAAGAAGACTAAGAAAATAAGAAGCATGTTTGCGATGAATTGTTATTTAATTATAGTTCAAGTGTTTTACAAATCATGACTTTTTTATTACTGTAAAAAATATAGTAATAGTTATTAGCAAAAATATTAACTTATGATTTTCATAAGTCGTTATAAAATATATACATATTTACATGTTTCTATTTTTTTATCGGTTTTATTCGGTTTATTCGGTTTTATCGGTTATATACCGAACCATATCCAAATCCTACAGTTTTTTTAAAAATCATATCCATTCGGTTTGTATGGTATATACCAAATTCAAACTATATTATCTATTTCGGTTCGGTTCGGTTCGGTTTTGCCTTATTGAACAGCCCTAGTGAAGAGCACAAAGTGTCTTAGAGTGTAATTTATAAGTGTAAAAGTGTCTTGTTACGTAAATCTTTCCCATAACTTTTGGTGTTGGTACTATGGTAATGGAAAGAAAAATCACATATCTATTGGTTGGAGGGAAATCATTATCATTATCTGACGTCTCTCGTGATGGGCTTATTCTGTTGATCCACTAGTATGTGGGCCCATTATAGATGGCCAACTAAGAGATGAAGAATGGGAAACCGAGAAATGACAGGAAAGAAAAAGCTTATCCCAATTCCCAACAGTTTTTCTTTTTTTTTTTTGTCTCTCGTCTTTTTTGCTATTTTTTCTTAAATTTTTAAAAAGAAAATGAATCCTCTACTTTTTCCCGTGTTCGGTGGAGTCCTATTGTGTTAGTAAAAAAAAAATTAAAAATGGCAAGCTAAAGTACAAAAAGTAAGAAGGAAGAAATACCTGCTAAATTTCGAGTTTGTAATCTATGTAACCAAAAGGAATAATTAATGCGGGGGAAAATCGTATCTCGAGAAAACAAAGCTTACAGAGAAAATGTTAATTAGAAGCGATGATGGTAATGGCGATTGAGATATTGGGATTTGTTTATAAACAGAGAGACGAAAGATAAGGGGGGAACGAGCGAGCTACACCTCCCTCTGCTGCTTTCTCTCTCTTACCCCACACCGCAGAATCTTAATTAAGCTCTTTTTTTTTCTCCCTTTTGGACTCTTCTTCTTCGTTTCGATTTCTGTTAGATTCTTCTAATCCTCTGATGAATCGGTCTGATCCATTGCTTCATCGGTGCGTCTTTTCATGACGAGATTGATTTAATGATCATAAGTTTTTTTTTTTTTTTTTGTTTACGCCCTTGATTGCGTTCATGATCTGCTACATAACTTTTGTGAACTGCAGATGATGATGATATGTTTGATCACTTCACTTTATTTTTTTTTGTGAAGATTTTGTGGCTGTGTGTTCGTTTGATCATTTTGTATTATGCCTCAATACTTACTCACGTCACGTGTGTGTTCTTTGATCTTCTTCTTGTTGCTTACAAGTTACAAACTTTTAAACAATCTTTTGCAAAAGTTGTTAAACAATATGAATCTCTCACAACAACTTTTGCGATGTCCCTATTTCTCTTTGCTATGTAGTTGATCTGGTTTCTCCTGTCTTATTCGTTTCAGGAAGCAATGAACACTGTATACGTGGACAGCTCCAGAACGCTCCGACGTAAAACCACTGTCGAATAAATGTTGAGTGTTTGGAATGCAAAGCAATGCAATGCAATGCGCGAGTTGTGGATGCCTGTGACTGATTCGTAGTTCTAGAATTTAAATTTGTTCTGCGCTAGAGATAAGAGGTAGTCAGTATCATTGTTACCGCAAAGATTTGTTAGTTTGTTTCCCAGATAAAATAGGGATTTTGGAAACTGACGTCTATCTCCCAAGTTCCAATAAGGGCACCCTCAGGTTTCTTATCTGATAAAGTCGTCTGAGCATTGGTGATGGGTCTGCCACAGACTGCTTCAAGTGAACTATCCAATGAAGCTTCTTCGTCTACGCCAAGTTGCAGCCTTTCTCAGAGTCTGCCTGTCTATGCCACTTCTCATGATTCCGAAAGTGATGGAGGCATCTCCTCTTCCATTGCAGAGTTTGATAGGAAGACATCTTTGGAGCCTCTGGAGTTCACTGATGTTCCGTGTACACTCCGTGGCACTTGTGTTGAATCCTCATCTAGTAGTGCTCATGGATCCACTAGCTATGCTGCGGATAAGGTTAGCTCGAGTTTAGCTGGAGCTAGAAGGATAGTGGGGTTTGCATCAAGCCAAACTAGCTCACTGGACAACATACAAACGAGTGTAGATATTGGTGGAGGAGTGTTGGTCAGGAAAAGAGTACTCTCCCCTCTGAACACTCTCTTCCCTGTCAAATTCAGAGGTGACCCGCTTGATATCAGCTCTAGTAACCACCAACAAATAAATTATTCTGGTCTTGCTAATGGGTTCCGTGATTCTCTCGCACAAGATCACTCAAAGTTTAACCTCGCTGGTAGGTTGCATCTCTCTTCCACCGCTTCAAGCAGTAGCAGATTCTCGTCCATGGTCTTCACTGATGGTCCATTATTCGACTCTATAGACCTCCACCGACCCACAGAAGGTGAGGTTTGCGTGTATTCACCAGTATATGAAACCTCCGGTATAAAGCCATTGCCATGTGATAAGGATATATCTGTCTCTCCTCCTCTTTCTCTCTCACCACTTGGTCCTAAGTTTTCTGAGAGGATGAAAGCTCTAAGAAGTGGCCAAAACGGGAAGCTAATGGAAGATTTAAGGAACATCAGTGAAGAAGGAGCAGAACTAAGTGTTGACCGTAGATTGTTTGATGATGCATATGCTCTAAGGAGAGCGTTTTCAATGGAGAGAGGTGTTGAATTAGCTCCTTCATCTCCATGCAGAAGGTTCATTAGAAGCTTGAGTGGACGCCCCATTCAGAGGTCATTGGTTGGTTCTTTTGAGGAGTCACTATTGACAGGAAGATTGTCATGTGGGACAACAAATCAGGTTCTCTTCTTACTTAGACTCTGATACTTTGATGATTCATATTGAATCGAAAATAAGTTTTTGTTGTTGCCTCTTTTCTTACAGAAGATTGACGGTTTTCTTGCGGTTCTTAGTATTGCTGGGGGAAACATATCTCCAAAATCACAGAAGCTTCCATTCTCAGTAACCAGTGCTGGTGATGATTGCTTATTGCTATATTATGCATCCATAGATCTCGCTGGAGGAACTAAATCGAACAATTTCTGGAGCCAGAAGTTGAAAACAAGTTCAATCAGGTTTGATGGTCAGAGCTCCAAGAACCAACTGCGGATCCCCGTGAAGGGTCGGATTCAACTGGTATCTCCTTTCTCTTTTGATATTATTCTGCATCTAGTATAGATACTTTTGGAAGTGTGGCTAAAAACTTATTTGAGGCGTGGTTGCAATAGAGATTTGACAGCTGAGTTCCAAATAACCAAGTGCTTGTGCAATATTTTCAGCATTTAATTGCCAAGAAGGCAACTTAGTTAGTCTTCCAATCGTGATCTGAACAAATGTAGTTGTAATCCTTAAACAAATTTAAACTGTTTCTCAGTGTTGCGAATAGAGAGTTTTGAAAAGCTCTGAATGTTTTAATCATGATATGAACTGCTCTTGTGCAGGTTCTTAGTAATCCTGAGAAAACACCTCTTCATACCTTCCTCTGTAACTATGACTTAACTGATATGCCAGCCGGTACAAAGGTAATATAGATCATAAAAAGATT
This sequence comes from Brassica oleracea var. oleracea, assembly GCF_000695525.1. Classification (NCBI taxonomy): domain Eukaryota; kingdom Viridiplantae; phylum Streptophyta; class Magnoliopsida; order Brassicales; family Brassicaceae; genus Brassica; species Brassica oleracea. The sequence continues at coordinate 498,254 of NW_013617415.1, read as the reverse complement.
ACACATTTTCTCGTGGCCTTTCAGAGCAAACTCTCGGTTCTTTTCGGTTCCAGTTTCAGAAATTATTATTTGTTTGTTCTGAAGAGTAATAGTATAGCTTCTAGGAAAGCATAAGGCTTAACGTTTTGAACTCATTTTTGCATGTTGTGTTGTATCGAGAAGTTGAAGTTGAAATTTAACTTTTCTTTTGTTGAACTGGGTTCTGTTGGATATTATACAGACTTTCTTGCGCCAAAAGGTTACTCTGGGATCATCTAATCCAACCAAAGAAGCAACGCAAGAGAACACCAGAGAAGCCACAAGCTGTGAAAAAGAAAAGTCCAGTAAACATGGGAACAAAAAAGAAAGTGAAGGATCTGATTTGTTAAATTCAGTGGAAGGAGGAGATTCGTTACACGAAAGTGGGAAAAGTTGTATAAAATCTTCCAAAGAATGTAATAGCGGTTCTGGTGCTCTACGGTACGCTCTTCATCTAAGGTTTATTTGTCCATTACCCAAGAAAGCTTCAAAGAAACCTGAAGAAACCAAAACTACGGGGCAAAAGAAAGACTTGGATTCAGACGGGAAGAGGAGATTCTATCTGTACAACGACTTGAGAGTCGTGTTTCCTCAACGCCACACAGATTCCGATGAAGGAAAGGTACGTACGAGATTCAAGTTCTTAAGCCTTGATCATCGTTTGATTTTTATGTGTCCTTTGTGTTGCAGTTGAACGTGGAGTACCATTACCCAGACAACCCAAGATACTTCGACATCACAGACTAAGACTTTCAATGCTTTTGTCCCATTACTGGAACCTATAATAATAGGTACAACATAACCCATAGTATAATGTAATTATGTAAATAATCAAAAGCGAGATCATCATTTCAGAGATCAAACGTCGGAATTTCAGAAGAGAAACCATGTGAAGCCTGATACAACATCCTTGGCAACAAGTGTCTGTAGGGATCACTCTCTCTCTTCATTTTCAAGTAGGCAATGCATTGTTCAACCTCAGACTTGACTTGCAAGTAAAACTCTTGAGCCTTGTCTTTGTCTTTTAGCTCTTGTTCCTTGCCTGCCACGAACATAAAGTGTTCAGACAAGTGATGATCTGAAGTAGAGATCAAGGTCTAGAGTAAAGCATATATGAACCTGCTGTTTCAATTGGTTTCCCAAAGTAAAAGTAGAACCGCCCAGGGATCTTAGGTACAAGTCCTGGGAGATAGCATATCTGGTTTCCAAGTTCGGTCCCATCTCCTTCCCTAACAGTTTTTGACGTTCAAAATCAGTTCTCATCATGAGTTTTACTTGAAATATATACAGTCTGAATATATAACATGAGAAAACATAAAATGTAGAACCTTAAGTTTCCAGCTTGCTTTGTTGCCTCGTCGATGTAATCCATGAAATCCTTTAAGATAGGGATGTTTCTTTGATCCTTGGCATCCAGGACAAGCTGAGAATATCATCCATTGTACCAAACCAAGTTAAAGTAGAGTTTTGCAGAGCAAAGAGAGAGAGAGAGAGACATTAATGCTTATTTTGCTAACACATCTAAAAAATCCTTACATGGCAGATGTCGTCTTCTCCAACAACACCAAATGGGACAATCTTGGCTCCAAACTTAGATGCAACTCTCACGAACTCTGGTTGCTCTGGCCAAAACAACTTGTATTCTTCACCCTGCAAAGTCTCCCTCTCTCTCTACATGTTTAGAAAAGTCTAGGAACACAAACTTTTATGAGAGAGAAAGAAAAGCACCTTTCTATGAAAAGATTCACGGATACCACCAGGATACAAAAGCGCATGAGACTTTGATTGCAGTAGTTTGTAGATATTGAAGTTGGAGACAGGAACTGCACCCAACATCTTATATTTGTCCAACATCTCTGGGTCGACTAACCGATCATCTTGGATGTTCCACATAAGCATTGGATGTGCCAAACCACGCAAGTGAATGTTTCTCTCTTTCAAGAATTGAGTTATCACTGGAACTATCTCTAGTCCCAATAACACGTGATAGCCAACGTATAGTACAGGCCCTTCTGAAGGTATACCTTCAAGGCCCCTCACACGTTTACCGTTTGCTAATGTTGATAGATATACAGGTGAAGTAGCATCTATTAAGAGCCTGAAGAACAGAAAAATTATCATTCAGTATTGGCTATAACATTGTAATTTGACAGACTGATTTGTTTTGTTGAGCATTTTTACTTGTGGTCGTCTACTAGTTGCTTCAACTCATAACTGGTAAGCATAATGTAATCTGAAATGTGATCATGAGATTTCCCACGGCGATAGAAACAAGTACATTTGATGATAGTAACCAGATCTACACTGTCCTCCTAACATGAGATATAGTTGTAGTTAGTATCAATCTTTCGATTCAAAGGACCAACTTCCTTATGTATTGAATGGAGAGAGAGATCACTTACAAAAAAGAGAAAGTGTCCATTGTCTTTAAGCTTACGGACAATAAAGTTTGGCAATGTGCGTGCGAATCTGTCAATGTCTGCTTCATTCAGCAGCCATTGATCACGTCCACTGCAAATGGTCATAGCAACATATTCACATTACACCTAGACATCTCCTTGCAAGTCAAAGATTTTCTGAATACTTTTTGGGGGTACATTTTGAAAAAGAGAAAACTTAATAGACCTGAGAAGTATCAGTGTTTCAGCTCTGACCGCGTGTATGTGAGTATTCGCAGACGCAACAGCAGACTTGACCAGTTCCATCTTCCAAAGAAGTGTGTCCTTAGGGAAGATCCTACTCAAAGTCTGAAAAATAAAATGTTTTTAATGATGTTGTCAGAGATATTTTACAGAAAAAAACGCATTGATCAATGAGTTTCTAAGAAGGTGTTTGTACAGGAAGATTAGCTGAAACTGCAAAGAGATCTCTTAGAATCCCTCCACCTAACACTGCAGTCAATGGATCGCCTGTGTTATATCAGAGGCAACAATATAAAAACTCAGCTAGTGTGTTATGATTCACTTGGAAACACTTAATCAACAGCATGAAGTCAAGACAGAAAATGAGAAGAGAACGAAACTGTACCTTGCTTAAAACCAAATATTTCTCCCAGTAGTGTAGGAACACCATCTGGTAAAACATTCAGCATTCCTACTAGAGGTTGTGACATGAGGTTGTTGACATGTGTGGCTGCAACAAACAATGTCTACGATGATGTATATGATGAATGACATGTTAACGACAATATAAGACTCAACTTTGTACCTGGATTAGCCAATATCAAGGTAAGATCGAAATTAGGATTCCTAGCTGCAACATCTAACGCAAGGCACGCTCCAACAGATTCTCCAACTAAATATATAGGTCTATTTGGGAATCGATAGCTCTCCGACTTAACTGTCCTCTCAATAAGTTGGACCAAGTCTGAAACACAAAAACAAAAAGGCTTTATACGCAATAGGGCTATCTTCTCGGTTAACAAAGGAAGGAGCAAGAGAAGGAACCTTTAGCAGGACTTCGGTCCATGACCGGAATATGAAGGCACCATACATCAAAAACCCTAGTCAAAGACAACAACCTCAGAAATGTCAAAATGAGGTATATCAAGATACAGAGATACCATGTTCTTGAAGTTGCAAGATTATAAAGAAATGAAGAATTTGAAGTCACGCACTCCCCAAGTTTCTTGTGGTGCCGAATGAGCCCAAGTCCAGTACCATCAATACCTACAAAGGTTTTTAGTTTCTTTTTAGCCTTTCAGTGTTCATGCATGCAAACGAGATTTGTCTAAAAATATGATAGGAACTAATTATAATTCATCCAGAACTGATAATGCAAGATTTAAAGTTTGTCAAAGTAATGTGGCCATATAGTTGTAAATCTATATATTGCATTTTTCTCTTTTCATGACAAGTGGAAGGGGATTTTATGACACATATTTTTTGTATTTTTTTTATTTTTACATTTTAGGTTGTTCTTTTTTTTAGAGTAGTGCAATTATGGCAAAACACTTTTTACTATAATTATGGTGCAGTGCGGTTTGTAAATATTCGGAGCTATAATCTTTTTATGTTGGTTTAGATATTTGAGATTTGGAAAACCAATTAAATGGGGGTATCAAACCGAAAGGTTAAAAGAGCATTTATCTTTGTAAAAATCTATTCTTCTCTTTTAATTTCAACAACTGAATTAAACATGATATAATTTGATAGGTAGGACTGGTCTGAAAATTTTATTTATATAACACTTCTCGAATTAATAATCATCATGATAATCGATTTTATTGGTCACTGAAATTTAAGATGAACAAAATGAAATCAGGAAACCATGGAGCCGTCCTCGACTATGAAAGGGAACATAGAAGTCAGATCACCAAAAAACAAATCTTGAAAACCAAGACGAATATTATCGACGGCAAGCCAATGACGAGGAAAACAACTTCAAAGACGACTAAAACTCTGCCCCATCCTAAGGAGATGCAGCCCCTAACATCAGCCAAAAATCTAAGGAAGAAGAAGAGCAACCAATATTGACCGGAACAGCCTACAACGCCGTGAAAAATAACCACACAACTGGGAACTCATAAACCCAATCAGGGTTGTGCCTGAATAGAGACAGATAAAGCATGTGCTTTGAGCCATATAAGATTTATATTTCATAGGAGGCCAATTTTAACAAAAAATTTACATAGCTCTGCTGGTAAGGACCTCATGATGCTTAATTGAGGTGCAGGGTTTGATTCATTAAAATGCAAGTGTAGCTATTTTCTCTAATTTTTAAAGATAAAGGGCCAAAAAATTTTTTTGCTTGTGGACCGAAACTTTTCAAGCCCGACCCTGAACCCCATTTATAACAGATACAAGATAATCTCAGAGGAGAAGAAGACCATGAAGAACAAGAACACATAGGTGAATCTTTTTCATGTGATGATGAGAAGCACCGCACACCGGAAAGGTTAACGATATATATAGATGGTGTGGTTCAATGTCAAAATATGAGAAAAGGGTAAAATACTTCTTAAAAGAATAATGTTCAAAATTTTGAAAATATAAAATACAATTTCGACGCTGAAACCGTTAATCTTAGAATCAACAAATGCGTAAACCCAAAATTATTTAAATTCAATATGATCTACATCAGAGATTCACTGCGCCACGAACAAGTACTACATACACACAACAACATATTATAAACAAACACATAATATATTAACTTATCACCTACTATCACATAATACAGTTAAAACATCAAATAATGCTATTAACAAAAAAGACGACCACATAATTATATCATCTAAAAAATTATACTTAACAACAATAAAACAATATTCTGCGAACCGCTGGCAAAAAAATAAAAAACAAAAAAAACAAAAAATGTGTGTGGTCTAGTTCAAAAAGATGACTAGCTTCTCTTGCTTATACCATAAAATCTACACACAGTTTTATTTTGAAAGATGTGGCCTATATATAATCTACATCTTATATGGTTTAAAGCCAATGATTGACGTCCTGGCCATAATCATTAATGAAACTGCTTTCATGTTGCCATTATAGCGATATGGTTGGTCTGGTGAGGAATGAGGATACACACCATGTGGGTCAATCTCAGAAACCAAATCCAACAATAGTCTATCATTGAGATATCCTTAATTAGATGTTATAGATGTTTAAAAATGACAATAATATCCGGTTTTCTTACATAGAGTTTCGGTGATTAGTCTAGGTTCTGTTCTGCGATCAACCGGGAATCAAAATAAATATTCTCTCGTTTTTATTATAAGATGTTTGAAAATTATGCATATAAATTAAGAGAACATATAGTTTTAAAATATATATTTAAACAAAAGCATCACTAATTATCTACATAACTATATCAGTAATTTTACAATCTTCTGAATATAAAAATAAATTATTTTATTAACATATAAAATATATCATCTAATTTGGAACAAATATAATTTTGTAAATCATGATTGGAAACAGAAATTATTAGATAAGGTGGTAGAAGATTTTGAGGACGAACTAACCAGGTATGAAAAGGAGTAGAGGAGAGCCTTGAGCCTGAGAGCTACACTCCAACGGAGAGAACCAACGAGGTGGACCATCATCATCTCCCACGAGGTCTCTCGCTTCCTCCAAGAAGTCCGACAAGCTCTTATGCAGATCGGGACTCGCCGTCTCCGCTCCCGAATACGGATTCTCCACCACCTCGGCTACCGTCGCCGCTCCGTTTTCATACTTTCTCAACCGTCGACCACCTACATGAGTCTTCAACGCTACGGATTTAACCGCCGTGACTCTATGCGTTCGTCGTCGGGGGTTTGACTTCGAACTGCTGAAAACCGCGTTGGAGAGTCGTCTTTCTGACGAGACGGGAGAGAAAGCGGAGAAGGAGCCAAGTAGTGTAACTTCCATTGGTGAGAAGCTGGAGAGAACCATGAGATGGTTTACGCAAAAGAGTTTTTTGCGTTTCTCTATTTGTTGAAAGCGAGAGTGAGAAGGACAAACGCATTCATGCTAAGAGCCAAGGACATGAAATAGGACATGTTGTGTGTGTTCTGAAAACTGTAATACTCCCTCGTTCAGGTTAATTGTTGTTTTAGGCTTAGTTTTTGTTACAAATGAAATGTCGTTCACGTTTTTCAATATGATTCATACAAGATAGTACTTATTATAACCTCAATATATATAAAATAACAAATCATTTTAATTATATTTTCGTTTAACATCACTCAACATCTATTTTCTACAATTAAATACCTTTTTATCTTTTCCAATGTGGTCAACGTTAAAGTTAACTAAACTGTTATAGATTTTAAAGGTACAAGCCTATTTAGTTTTTTCAGTAATATTTTTTTTCTGATGGAAAATGGCAAATCTACTTGAAAACACACACGTACTAGGAAAAAGCTCAAAGTTTGAAGAATGGAAAGACGATTCATGATCCTAAGAAAACTTTCTAGGCTTTAGAAAGTTTTCTTTTCATCTTTCTGCATGTTTAGAGTACCCTAATGGAGGTTTTTCTCATCAAAAGATTCTTAGTATTATATAAATATTACTCTTTAATTACGAATTTTTGAAAATTACAGTTTTAAATACTTTCATTTAGGTTTTACGTAATTTATAAGGAATCCCAATTAAATAACAATATTTATATATACATACATATATATGTATATTAAAGAAATTTCGACGGAAACCCCCTTTGGGACCAATTAAAGAATCACAATTAAACCTTTGATAAAAAGATATACACCTTTGATATAAAGCAACTACAGTGAAAATATCTATATTTTTTTTTGGCACCAAAATATTGTTTGAGATTCTTTCTAGTATTAAATTTCATATTTACAGTAAATAAATCTATATTTAGTATCTGCACGACACACAGTTAAAGATGGATGGGCCGGTGGAAACTTGCCATGAGACACAATTGACGATGGGTATAGGTCTCGGAATTTGGCATGAGACACAATTAAAGTTAGATATGTGCCTGCCGGAACTACTTATGTAACGAGAAAGAATGTTCTTTAATTATTGGGGTGAACAGACTTTTACAAATAGTGCAATGGTTAGGCTACTTCTCTATTTAACCACATCGTGGTGGTCTGGTAATCTCCACTAACCCACTAAAAGAGGATCACCGTATTGGTTTAAGCTAGGGATCGATTCCCCTTTATTGCAAAATTACTAACCTCAGATTAATCAAAAAAAACATGGGAACAAAAGAAAATCCGAAGGATCTGATTTTGTAAATTCAGTGGAAGGATCAGTTACACGAAAGTGAGGAGAGCTGAATAAAATATTCCAAATTAAATCTGATCATTTGTATGCGTCTTTTGTGTCGCAGTTGAATGTAGAGTAACATTACCCAGAAAACCAATATATACTTCGACATCACAGACTAAGTTTTTTCAATGTGTTCTGTTCCACAAGGCTGTTATTACTGGAACCTGTAGTAATGTCTACGCACAACATAACCATAGTATAATGTAATTATGTAAATAATCAAAGCGAGATCTGCTGGATCAAATTATCAAGCCCATTGGCTTTGATAAAATTAGCGAAAAGAAATGATATGAACTGTGTATTAAAAAGCCCTGAATATGAAGATTGACATTGTGCAAAGTACCACATTGGGGAACCAAAGCACACGAGAAGAGTATAAATAAGTTTTAAGGACATGAGGGTGTTAATGTCTTCAGAAGAGAGGATGACTCCCCACACGCACGCGCCGCCGCCGTTCGGCTCAGCGTGAGCTTGGGCATGGGCTTTGAGTCCCCCCAATAAAATTTATCTTGGACCAAGTTAAACTCAACATTTTGTCATTTAATTCCCGAAAAAACAGCATGCATTTTATTTAAACAACACGTAGTTCGTTTAAAAACAACACGTAGTTCGTTTAAAAACAACACGATGTCTCTCTTCTTGACGATATGATGCGGTCATCAGATCAGCTACTGAACCAGAGGTCAACCCAAAGCCCTATTTAACCAGCCAAGGCGCCAACCAGGACATACGTGCGCTAAAAATGTCATATCTTACAAACCAGGAGGGTTTAAATGACGAGGATAATTTTTATGGATTCTACACTCAAGAAGGAGTCCAGGAAAATTGGAATTGGGCAAAAAAACTCATAGAGAAAGAAGTTATGAATTTTAGAAATCAGAGGTTTCTCAGCCCGTCCATCTGCGAGTATGCGAATTTAGAAGAGGATTCAAGCCCAAAGAAGAAGAGGCCTGAACCAAAACCGATCATAGGAGTCAAGAGGAGTTTATTACCTTTCCAGAAAGCCAAAGATCTCTAAAAATGGCCAAGGAAATTGGAAGATATGATCAATTTCCCAAAACCGGCTAAACCAGCTCTACACTTGCCTTATTTGGAAGATCCGGGTTTCACATCAAACCAACCTCAAGAATGGCAGCCAGGAGACCTTCTAAGTCATTCAGAGGCACT
>NW_013617415.1:453882-488439 GCF_000695525.1 Brassica oleracea var. oleracea | reverse complement strand
CATCAGTTACGGAAAGTGGCTCGTCTTCTCCTCTTTATAAACTCGTCTCCTCTTTCATTTCTGCTACGTTTTTCTTTTTACACAGCGAAACCAGCAAATCCCTTAGCGTAAGTCTATAGTTCAAGAGTGTTTCGTAGATTTATAGTTCGATAGGGCGATCACGAGTGAAGCGTGATTCGTCTGCCATTGTTGTATCCTGGGACTCTATATTCATACAGTCCCGTCTCACTACGAAGAAAATATTTAGAGTTAAGGAAAGAGATTATATCTCGACTCCATGTCTCATTTGAATCGTCTATTCCTTAACATCGTTTATTATTTTATCGTTTATGTTAATCCGGTTTTTCAGCTTTTACAATCTTAGCTCTAATTTTGCTTTCTATTTAAAGCGTTTGATCGGATTGAAAAACGGTTTAACAAGGATTTGTTAACGGTTTTTGTAACGATGTTTGTGATTTGTTCTGTAGCATTTCCGCGAAACGTTTCTTAATTATCTCATAAATGGTTTGCGTTTTGCTCTGTAGCACTACTGAAAAATGTTTATCTATGTACGATTCGAAGAAACCTTTTCTGGTTCCATTGAAAAGATGTTTGCGATTTGCTATTTGCTTATCCGCGAAACGTTTCTTTGTTCTTCTGTAAACGTGTTTGCAAATTGCTTTATAGCCCTTCCGCGAAATGTTTCTTATGTATTTCAGAACGATTTGCGGATTGCTTTCTAGCATTATCGCGGAACGTTTTTTGATATATGATTCTTAAAGAAAAAGTATATGAATCGTTTCCATAACCGCTTCCTTAAGCGAGTTTATGAAACATTCTAAGTCTATACAAAACGGTTTCTACGAGCGTTTTTCTAAGTGAGTTTGCAAAATGCTTTTTTCAGACTAATATCGATATGATTTGGTTCAAACACCAAAAATGACCATCGATTTTAAACTATTATTTTTTTAAAAATAATATGTTATTTGTTGAATGGAGTACTAATCCGTTTTCATGTTTTCTCTACAGAAAAAAAATGATGAACGATAACAACAACCCCATTGACACCACGAATGTCATTCAGATTCCACTCAACGTTGCAGCAACTGATGCAACCGTGACAACCATTGGAAACATCACAGTGTCAACCGCTGCAGCAACAACAACCACTACCCTTTCTGTGGGAAATGCTGTTGATGAAACCACTCGTCGTAGCCTATTTGGTGCTGGTCTTTATCAGACGGGTTCAATTTCAGGAACCGCAAGTGGTCCGGTGGTAGTTCAAACTCCTCCGTCTGTACCTAGCGTGTTCATTCAAGGACTGATGCCGTACAAGTTTGATGTCAAAGGCTTAAAAAGGTGGCAGAAGAAGATGATGTTCTTCCTGACAACGATGAAGCTGGACAAGTTCATCCAGGAAGACAAACCCCTTCTTCCTTACGGGATTGATGATGTGCACAGTCTCGCAACTGTTGACATATGGTTGCATTCTGACTTCATCTGCAAAGGTTACATTTTGGGTCGCCTCATTGACCCACTGTACCGTGTCTACTGTGAGGTCCCCACGGCGAAAGAACTATGGAGATCACTGGACAAGAAGTACCGAGGTGGGGACGCTGGCTGCCAGAAGTATGTGGTCTCAAAATTCCACAACTTCAAAATGGCGTATTCAAAACCCATCATGGATCAGGTGGAAGCGTTTCAGCTCATTTGCCATGAAATCGCTGCTGAAGGAATGTCCATCTGCGAGACATTCACAACTCTCAGCTTCATTGAAAAGTTTCCTCCAAGCTATGCGGATTTCAAGAACTACTTGAAGAACAAGAAGAAGAAGATGGGGCTCGAGGAGCTCATCATGAGGCTTCAGATGGACTCTAGAAACCGAACTGCTGACAAGGTCACTGCTAAGGAGCATAATGTCAATATGGCTGAGGACAAAGGCAAAGGAAAGGCACACACCCATTCTCCTGCCAAGCCTTCTAAAACTGTTGCAGCCCTGAAGGCTTCTGGAAAAAACTTTAAGAACAAAGGCATTGAAATCAATGCGAATGTGGAGAAGTTCAAGGGGAAGTGTCACTACTACCACAAAGTGAGACACAAGACTACTGACTGTCGCATCAAGATCAGGGATGAGAAGCATCATGCGAATCTCACTGAGAAGGATCTCGTTGCAATGGTGACTGAGGCCAACATGGTTGAAGGTAGCAACCCCAAGGAATGGTGGTATGACACAGGAGCTACCACTAACATTTGCACCGATATGGCGATGTTCAGCACTTATCAGAAAAGAAAGACTCATGAGAAGTTGTTCATGGGAAACACTGCAGTCTCAAAGATCGAAGGCCGCGGCAATGTGGTTCTGAAGATGACATCTGGACGTGAAGTCACTCTGACGAATGTGAAGTATGTGCCTGACATGAGGAAGAATCTGGTCTCGGGAACCTAATTAAGAATGGATTCGCCACAAGTCTTGAGGCGGACAAACTCATGATTAAGAAGAATGAGATGTATTTGGGAAAGGGGTATGTTACGGATGGACTTGTAAAAATGAATGTAATGACAGTCCCTCAGAAAGTTGTAGCTCTAAATGTTTCAATGAATAAGAAGCCAGTTGCTTATTTGGTTGAGTCTTTTACTACATGGTATGAAAGATTAGGTCATGTAAACTACAAATCTATACAAAGATTAATGAATTTAAATCTAATTCCTAAATGCAAAATAAGTAAACAAAAATGTGAAGTATGCGTACAGGCTAAGCTCACAAAAACGCCATCACCTCATCTTGAAAGAACAAACAAACCTCTACATTTAATTCACACCGATTTATATGATTTAAAATACATACAAACTAGAGGTGTGAAAAAGTACTTTGTGACCTTCATAGATGACTGCACAAAATATTGTTATGTATATTTATTACATAGCAAAGATGAAACATTACAAAAATTCAAAGAATTTAAACTCGAGGTCGAAAATCAGCTTAAAACAACTACTAAAATAGTTATGAGCGACAGAGGAGGCGAGTATGATGGTCCATTTAATGCATTCTGTAAAGAACATGGAATAATCCATCAAACTACAGCTCCTTACTCACCAGAATCTAATGGAGTTGCTGAACGCAAAAATTGAACTCTAAAAGGGATGATGAATGCAATGTTGCAGGAATTTGGGTTACCCAAGAACATGTGGGGGGGAAGCGTTGCTTACCACTAATTATATCTTCAACAAAATTCTACACAAAGTAACTGGCAAAACTCCATATGAATTATGGAAAGGTAATTTACCTTCGTATAAATACCTCAAAGTGTGGGGGTGCTTGGCAAAAGTTGCGGTACCGCCACCAAAAAAGGTCACTATTGGACCTAAAACAGTGGATTGCATCTTCATCGGATATGCACATAACAGTAGTGCTTATGGAACATAAATCTGAAATATCAGACATTCATGTAAATACAGTCATGGAATCAAGAAATGCATCTTTTTCGAAAATATTTTTCCTTACAAGAAAAATAAGGTTCAAAACAAACTCGAAAAGAAAGCGACAACGACAAGGACTCAGAAACTGAGACAAACGTCGAGATTTCTATAAATGATATTTCAGAAAATGAAGAAAAAGATGAACCTCGAAGAAGCAAGAGAGCTCGAAAGAAAAAATATTTTGTTGAAGATTTCTTAATGGCATTTTTAGTAGAAAATGTCCCAAACACTTTGGAAGAAGTCATGGCTTCACCAGAAGCTCCATTTTGGAACGAAACTGTCTGAAGTGAATTTGATTCTATCATGCAAAATTATACATGGTACATAACAGATTTACCACCTAGCTGCAAAGTATTAGGAAATAGATGGATAATGACGCGAAAACCTGGTGGAAAATACAAATCTAGGCTTGTAGTTCAAGGATTCCGACAAAAGGAAGGCTTTGACTATTTTGATCCATATTCTCCAGTAACGAGAATAACATCAATATGACTGATGATAGCAATTGCAGCCTTAAGAGACCTAGAAATCCATCAAATGGATGTAAAAACCGCTTTTCTAAATGGTGATTTAGAAGAAGAAATTTACATGAAACAACCTGAAGATTTTGTCATTCCCGGACAGGAAGACAAAGTATGCCGACTTGTGAAGTCACTTTATGGGGTTAAACAAACTCCTAAACAATGGCACAAAAAAATTGACAATACAATGATGTCAAATGGTTTCAAAATAAATGAATGTGACAAATGCATATACTACAAAATTACCAAAAATGCGTATGTTTTTCTGTGTCTATACGTAGATGGTATGCTCATTATTGGAAGCTATATAGACATTATCAATCAAACAAAGAACATGCTCAAAGAGAAATTTGAGATGAAATACTTGGGATCAGTAGATGTAATTCTCGAGGTTAAAGTCACAAGAAATTCAAAAGGAATTATCTTAACCCAATCTCAGTATATTCAAACAATATTAGAGAGATTTAAAAATTAATCTAACAGTACGGCAAAAACTCCGTTAGATCCCCAATTTCACTTGACAAAGAATTCAAGTGAATCGGTTTCACAAAACGAGTATGCGCGTGTGATTGGAAGTCTCATGTACTTGACTAATTGTACGAGACCAGATCTAGTGCATGAAGTAAATATACTTAGTCGGTATACAAGTAATCCAAGTCATACACACTGGAAAGATATAACGAGAGTACTCAATTACTTGAGTTACACCAAAGATTTTAGGCTTCACTATGGTAAAGAACCAACAGTTTTAGAAGGATACAGTGATGCTCACTGGATATCAGATTCTAAAAACTCAAAATCCACAAGTGGTTATGTCTTTACATTAGGAGGAGCAGCGATATCTTAGAAATTTACCAAACAAACAGTGTTAGCCAGATCCACCATGGAATCTGACTTCATAGCCTTAGACAAAGCAACAGAAGAAGCTGAATGGCTTAGAAATTTTTTGGAAGATATTCCTATGTGGGAGAAACCTGTGCCAGCTATACGCACACATTGTGATAGTCAATCAGCTATAGCTCGGGCTCAGAGTAATCTCTACAATGGTAAATCTCGTCACATCAAAAGGCGACATAAAACCATTAGAACACTTATCTCAACTGGTGTAGTAATCACTATAGACAAAATCAAATCGGCTGACAACCTAGCGGATCCATTTACTATAGGTTTTCAACGAGATTGTTGTTGCTAAATCATCAAAAGGAATGGGTTTAAATTCTATAATGAATGAAGATGCTTGATTGCAACCCTCCCTATCATGACTGGAGATCCCAAGACATAGGTTCAAAGGGAAAACAAAATCAAACAGAATCTAACCAAAACACTTTGAGACAAAGTAGTCTCTTCCCAACTCCTAAGATGATAAATGTGCTAACGAATTTGAGAAGGATAAGCATATGCTTTTAATGATTTCATAGCTTCTAAAGCGGAGTATTACTCAATATTATTCATGGTCAATCACTTAATGAGTGTGAAATGGGGCCGTTTCTAGGAGAATGAAGGCAATGCCATATTCTCTAAGTTCGCTCATGAAAAACAGGAATAGTTCAGGGCCACAATGAACACAATAGAGAACTAAGTTCTATGAGGAAATGAAGCTGCGTTATGCATGTTGTCTCGGTCTACATAAAACATCGGTTGGTTCAAGACATCATGTTCACCTTCTGGTAAAGTAAACCCGACAGATATTAACTATGAGTGGTTCAATGCTTAAAAATGCCACCAACTCAAACACAATGCATTTTTCGCAAACACTCTCAATAAGTCTGTCTAGTCTAGTCCGGATTAGAATAAGTTTATTTTTTAGAGTCTATCGAGTCTGCATTTAGTCTGCATATGTTTAGAGTCATTTCTATTCATGTTGGAGATTGTTGGATCAAATTATAAAGGCCATTGGCTTTGATAAAATTAGTGAAAAGAAATGATATGGGTTGTGCATTAAAAAGCACGGAATGTCAAGATTGACATTGTGCAAAGTCCCACATCGTGGAACCAAGCACATGCGAGGAGTATAAATAAGTCTTAAGGACATGAGGGTGTAAAAGGCTTTAGAAGAGAGGATGGCTCCCCACGCGCATGCCACCGCCGCCGTCTGTCCGGCTCGGTCTTGGGTCTTGGGCTTGGTCTTGGGTCTTGGTGGAGGGCCTCCGGCCCAATAAGATTCTTTTTGGACCAAGTTAAGCTCAACATTTTGACCCAGCATGCATTTTATTTTAAACAACACGTAGTTCGTTTAAAAAAACACGTTGTCTCTCTTCTTGACGATAAGTTTAAACGAGAAAAGATCTCGCGGAAAAAGTTTCGTAACGCCTCGCCTCTGAGATCCTCACGAGATTTCCGTCGATGTGCGCACGTGCTGCATCAGTTACAGAAAGTGGCTCGTCTTCTCCTCTTTATAAACTCGTCTCTTCTTTCATTTCTGATTACGTTTTTGTTTTTGCACAGCGAAACCAGCAAATCCCTTAGCGTAAGTCTATAGTTCGAGAGTGTTTCGTAGATTTATAGTTCGATAGGGCGATCACGAGTGAAGCGTGATTCATCTGCCATTGTTGTATCCAGGGACTCTATATTCATACAGTCCCGTCTCACTACGAAGAAAATATTTAGAGTTAAGGAAAGAGATTATATCTCGACTCCATGTCTCATTTGAATCGTCTATTCCTTAACATCGTTTATTATTTTATCGTTTATGTCAATCCGGTTTTCCAGCTTCTACAAGATCATCATTTCAGATATCAAACGTCGGAACTTCTGAAGATAAACCATGTGAAGCCTGATACATCATCCTTGGCAACAAGTGTCTGTAGGGATCACTCTCTCTTTTCACTTTCAAATAGGCAATGCATTGTTCAACCTCAGACTTGACTTGCACGTAAAACTCTTGAGCCTTCTCTTTGTCTCTTAGCTCTTGTTCCTTGCCTGCCACGAACATAAAAACAAAGTCATTGCTAGTATTCAGCTTCAAGAGAGAGAGTGACCAAGTTTAAGGGTGAGCAAATAGATATATAACCGCCCAGGAATCTTTGGTAGAATTACTGGGAGATAGCATTTCTGGTTTCCCAGTTTGGTTTCATCTCCTTCCCTAACAGTTTTGACGTTGAAAATCAGTTTTCATATGAGTTTTACTTGAATGGATTCCAATGAGAAATATGATAATGAAGGCACCTTATGTTTCCAGCTTGCCTTGTTGCCTCTTCCATGAAATCCTTTAGGAACGGAATGTTCCTTTGATCATCGGAATCAAGGACAAACTGTGAATATCATCCAATGTCCCATCAAAGTTAAAAGTAGCCATGCGGTTTTTGTCCAAACCAAACTAGCCAAACCGATTTTGGTAGGATTCGGTTCGGTTTTCCATTTTCAAAAAAAATTAAAGAAAATAAAATAACCGAAATAGCCAAATTTAACCGAAAATATCTGACTTTTTAGAAAATTATACCAAAATTAACCGAACACCAAAAAAAAAGGTTATTTTTGAAATTAAAAGTGAAAATCAAAATTAACTGATAACCGAACCTAACTGAAATGTAATTCGATTAATTTCAGAATTGGTTTTCAAAAATTTTGGTTAACCGAAAACCGATGGTTGGTTCGGTTTCGGAAAACCAAAATCGCTGGGCTAGTTAAATGTAGAGTTTAGCAGAGCAGAGAGAGAGCGACAATGGTTCTTGCTAACACGTTAAACGAACATATCTAAAACGTGTTGTAGAAGCTGAGAAAGTCTTGAGTAATAATGTAAATTTCTGAATAGAACCATTCATGTAAACATGGAGGAAGTAGGAAAAATTGAGTTGAGAAATCTTATATCGCAGATGTCGTCTTCTCCAACAACACCAAATGGGACAATCTTGGCTCCAAACTTAGATGCAACTCTCACAAACTCTGGTTTCTCTAGCCAGAACAACTTGTATTCTTCACCCTGCAATGTCTCTTTCTACATGTTTAGACAAGTCTAGAAACACAAACGTTTGTTTTTTTTTAACTCGGTGAGAGAAAGAAAAGCACCTTTTTATGAAAAGCCTCACGGATACCACCAGGATACAAAAGCACATGAGACTTTGAGCGCAGTAGATTGTAGATACTGAACAAGGATATAGGAACTCCACCAATTAATTTAGTCTCTATCACACACCTGCGATTTTGCTCTCAGACACGATTCTAGAGGAAATCTTTGACCGCTGGTTACTACTCTGCTACTTTCTTTACCCTACGGCTCTTTCACCTTTTCAGCTCTTTACCCTCAGAAATTCCCTGGAACTTTTTAAAAGTTTACCTGTTTTGGAAGTACCCATCGGTCAATAGACAGCTCCCCCCCCGTTAATCTCGTCTCTGGTCAGAACCTCGCCGGGTTCAGCCCCCGACGACGTCGGAGGGTCAGCCAGGACCTCCTGTGCCGATACATCACCTCCCTTTCTTCTCTCACCCTTCCAAGTTGTGCTCCACTCAAGCTATAGATCTACTTATGGAAGAGCTCAGCTGAAGTTGATGGAAGGTAGTTTCAAAATCGGTTGTTATAACCTCTTATTACGCCTCCCCAACCAACAACACTCAGGAGCATTTACCACAAAACGCATTTAATACGCCTGGAAATGATATATAAACTCTCAAGCTGGTCCTAGGTTGTTATAACCTCCTTTCCAAAGGTTCTCAAATCTTCTCAAGTCTCAAACCACCAATACGTTTACTTTCCAACAAAGCGACAAACCGGTTTTTGCTACTCAAGCTATGGCTAGACGCTACAGTCGCTCCGAGAAAGAAAAATGGCAGGCTCCCTCTGAGCCACCAGCCAAACGACCTCCGGTGCGTATACCGGCAAACGACTGCGAAGATCTCATAGAGGCCAACAGACTAACTATCATTGAGCGGCTAACGAACCCTCTGGTCCAAAAGCCTCGAGCGGTTATCGACTTCATGGCTCAGGTTTGGAACCTGGAAGGACGAATGGAGGGACGAGTGCTGGGACTAGACAAGTTTCAGGTCAAGTTTCAAACTGAAGATGACCTCCTCCAGGTCCTTGAAAAGGGGCCCTATCACTATAAGCGATGGATGCTACTACTACAACAATGGGAACCAACTGTATCTGATCAGTTCCCATCTACCATCTCCTTCCATGTGAGAATCCATGGAATACCACTCCACTTCTGGTCAAAAGGCACCATTCTCGCCATTGGAAAGGAGCTTGGAGTGTGCTCAGTTAAAGATGTCAAAGAAGCCAAGATATGGGTTGAGGTTAATGGTCTTATGCCCCTGGTCATGAAAATGGAAATTGAATTGCCTACAGACGATGTAACTGAAGTTGAGTTTGAGTACATCAAGATTGAAAAACATTGCTTCACATGTTACTCTTTGTTTCATGAGGAAACTGACTGCCCTCAACGACCTCGTAATGCTCTCCCTCCGAAGGAAAGGGTACTAGGAATAACTCAAAATATTGCTCTACAAAGAATTGAGGCGGAAAAGAGGAGACACGATGACAGACGAGGTTATAGAAGAACCGATGATCTCCGCTCAATAATAAAACCTAACACAGATAGCTATCTCCCCAGAAGAGACAGAGCTACGAGTAGGAGTTATTACACTCAAAGTAATGATCAGAGAGGACAATCTATCCTGTCCAGAACAGCACGATCAAACTCCGGTTCCTATAGACACGATGCTCCCTCAGTGCAGTATCGAGTGGTAGATAAGAGCAGGCACAGCTCAGGTTCCTCTGGTTTTCACCACAATACAGAAACTCGAGCAGTACGAGCAGTAGGAACTGAGATTACGGGGACTACCCCGATACCACAAGTAGAAAGGAATACTCCAAACTCTGCTAGAATGGAAGTCACACCAACACGCAACCTGCAAGACCGCCTGGGAGTTCCATTAAATGGTCTTGAAGGTTCACTTTCGGGGTCTAGGGAGAGAAGGTCAGCTCTTGAGCGCCTTTCTGAACCAACTATTAACCCACCGACGAGAGTACCGCCAAGCTTTGAGTCAGGACGGCTTCAGGAAGCTGATACTATGATAGAAGGAGATGAACAAAATGAACACGCTGCTGTTGAAGCCCCTACACAGGAACCAGACAGAGTCCCTGTAGCCCTCAGACTTGGAGGATCCAGTGCGGAGCAAAGAAGAAGTGGAAGGGCTATACCTATCGCACCCCAGAGCAAGGCGGCGGGCAAGAGGAAAGTTCTAACCAGGAAACGAATAGCGAGAAGCCCACTTCAAACACTACTTCAAAGAAAGCCAACAACTGTCCGATCATCACCAATTGCTACTAGAAGAAAGCTGGTTGTAGACAAAGACAGTGATATTCCTTGTAATAAGGCAGGTACTAGTAACCAACGTAAGAAGACTGGGCCTCCAACTACGGTGTTCATACCGGGAAGTACCAGAGGAGGGGTGGATTTTCGGCCCCATCAAAACCCTCTTCCTTAGCTATTCTAAGCTGGAATTGTCAAGGACTGGGGAACGTCCTTACAATCCGGCGAATTAAGGAGATGAATAGGAATATGGCTCCTAATGTAATGTTCCTAATGGAGACAAAGAACAATGATGATTTTATAAAGATGAAATTGCAAAGTCTCAACCTTGTTCATTATTTCTCAGTTCCCCCCGTCGGCCTTAGCGGTGGACTTTCCTTGTTTTGGAATGATGATTCTGATATCACTATCTTGGAGTCTTCTCCCAACTTAGTAGACACAAAGATCACACATAAGGGAGTCACATCTTTCGTTTCATTTGTATATGGAACCCCTGCAGCGGAAAACATAGCATCCTTTTGGAACAAACTCACTACAGTGGGACATGGCAGGGACTCTCCTTGGCTGATCACAGGAGACTTCAACGACATTCTCAACAATGCGGAAAAAGTAGGTGGTCCAGCTCGCCCTGAAGGTTCCTTCACGGCCTTTCGATCCTTTGTTTCTCAGAATGGCTTATGGGATCTCAAACACTCTGGTGAACAATTATCATGGCGAGGCAACCGATATACTCATTTCATAAGGTCGAAATCTAGGGTAGGTGAGCTCGGCAGTGAAGATAATTGTGAGGTTACCACGTGTACCTTAGGAAGGTCCTTATCACGCATGAAACGCTCCACTATCTGCGAACTTCAGAGGCAAAAAAACGTTGCTCAATGGCTGTGAAAACAGACATGAGCAAAGCTTACGATCGGATAGAGTGGGGTTTCGTCAAGGAAGTGATGAAGCTGCTTGGTTTCGATCCGATATGGATCTCGTGGATCATGAGCTGTATTGAATCAGTGTCCTATTCTTTCTTGATTAATGGCTCACCACAGGGACTTGTGAAACCCTCACGGGGACTGCGACAAGGCGACCCTCTCTCACCTCATATCTTCATACTCTGTACGGAGGTACTCTCAGCACTATGCGAGAAAGGCCAAGCCGACGGCTCGCTCCCGGGTGTCAGAGTATCTCGCAACAGCCCACCTATCAATCACCTACTCTTCGCTGATGACACTATGTTCTTCTGCCGATCATCTCCAGCGAGTGTCGCAGCTTTAAGTAAGATTCTATCTACTTATGAATCCATTTCGGGGCAGCGGATCAATCCACAGAAGTCAGCTATCACTTTCTCGGCCAAAACACTTGTTTGTGTTCGAGCCCGGGTAAAGGAAACCTTGGAGATTTACACGGAAGGAGGGATAGGAAAATATCTCGGGTTGCCCGAGCAATTTGGGCGCCGGAAGCGAGATATATTTGCGTCTATCCTGGATAGGATAAGACAAAAATCCCATAGGTGGACGGCTAAGTTTCTCTCCGGAGCCGGTAAACAAGTTATGCTCAAGTCGGTCCTCTCCGCGATGCCGTGTCATGCTATGTCGTGCTTCAAGCTGCCTATATCCTTATGTAAGCAGATACAGTCACTGCTTACCCGATTCTGGTGGGACGCTAACCCGGAGAAGAAGAAGATGTGTTGGGTTTCATGGGTCTTGGATTCCGAGTAATAGAAACATTTAATGATGCTTTGCTTGCGAAGATCGGCTGGAGACTAATAAAAGAACCACAGTCCCTACTGGCTCGGGTCCTCATGGGGAAGTACGCGCGCAACTGTTCCTTTTTGGACTGTCCATCACCAGATACGGCCTCACACAGATGGAGAAGTGTCCTAGCCGGGAGAGACATACTTCGGAAAGGCCTCAGCTGGGCAGTGGGCAATGGCGACACTATACGTTTATGGGATGACCCTTGGCTTCCTTTCAGCGGCCAATGCAACCGATAGGGCCACCCAGCTTGGACAGTAACTCTTTGAAAGTTAGTGAGCTATTATGCCCTCTGACTAACAGATGGGATGTGGAGAAAATCAGAAGAATATTACCTCAGTATGAGGACACTATTTTGCAAATAAAAACCAGCTCTACAACATCCCCTGACACTTTACTCTGACTCTCCGAAAAGACTGGGATTTACTCCACAAAGACTGTATATGGTGTGGGAATGACAGCCGACAAAGATCAACATTTTGTAAATGAACCTGTGAACTGGCTGAACCTGTGAAGACAGGACCGAAGCTCAAAGATTTTCTGTGGAGAGTGGTGAAAAAAGCAATTCCAGTCAGCTCCAATTTGGAGAGGAGAGGATTCCCGAGCTTTAACTGTAAGTCGTGTGGCGGTCATGAAGATGATCTCCATGTCTTCCTCAAGTGTCCGCTGGCTGAGGAGGTTTGAAATCACATGCCAACTGTTCGAAAACCACAAAACTCAATCACTTCACTGGCAGAACTGATCAAGCAAGGAGACTCTTATACACCATTACCACCAACCGGATTAACTACTCCTCTCTGGCCTTGGGTGGTATGGAACTTATGGAAAGCCAGAAATAAACTTGTGTTTGAGAACAGAGTGTTTACAGGTCAAGAAATTATGCTCAAGAACATTAAAGATGCGAAGGAATGGAGTTATGCACAAGCGGACCCCAAAGTATCAATCACCCGCAGCTCCACCACAAATCAGTCACGACCTTCCCCTGTATGCCCTCCGCCGATGTCTCCGTCTGGTACACTAGTCTGCAAGGTCGATGCGGCGTGGGATGCCAGTTCTGGTAGGTGCGGCATAGGAGGGGTCTTCACGGGAGTTTCGACACCATACATCTCCAACATCTCTGAAGCACACAGTCATGTATCATCAGCTTTAATGGCAGAAGCCATTGCTGTCCATCGAGCGGTTTCTCTAGCCGTTTATTCAAACGTCTGATCCCTGGCGGTTCTATCCGATTCCTTATCTCTGATCAAGCTCTTGAAGAAGGGATGGTATCAACCTGAACTGTTCGGTATCATGTTTGATATCTATCACTTTATGCCTTTCTTTGATGTTATCACCTTTGATTTTATTTCTCGAAACTTCAACTCTGAGGCTGATTCTGTGGCAAAATCAGTGCTTGCTATGTCTATAACTCACTCCACTATTGGAGTGTAGAACCCACTTTAAGTAATGCAATGCTTTGTTTGATCAAAAAAAAAAGGAACTCCACCAATTAACTTAAATTTGTCAAAAATCTGTGGGTCGACAAACACATCCTGGCCGTCTAGAAAAAGCATTGGATGTGCCAAACCGCGCAAGTGAATATTTCTCTCTTTCAAGAATTGAGGTACCATTGGAATTAGCTCAAGTCCCAATAACATGTGATAGCCAACGAACAAAACAGGTCCTTCTGAGGGTATACCTTCAAGGCCCCCCACAATTTTACCATCTTCTAGTGTTGACAGATATACAGGTGAAGTAGGACCTATTAGCAATCTGCAGCGCAGAAAAATTATCATTCAGTAACTTGATAAGAATGATTTGTTTTGTTGAGCATTTTTACTTGTGGTTGTCTAGTTGCTGCTTTATCTCATATCTGGTAGGCATAATGTAATCTGAAAGGTGATCATGAGACTTCCCACGGCGATAGAAACAAGTACACTTGATGATAGTAACCAAGTACACTTGATGATAGTAACCAAGTCTACACCATCCTCCTAACATGGGATATAGTTTGAAGTGTAGTTAGTATCAAGACTTGACTCAAAAGTATCATCTTTAGTGGATGAAGAGAGATCACTTACGAAAAAGAGAAAGTGTCCATTGCCTTTAAGCTTACGCACAATACATTTTGGCAATGTGCGTGAGTATCTGTCGATGTCTTCATTGTTCAGCAGCCAATGATCACGTCTACTGCAATAATCATAGCCAGATATTCACATTACACGTAAGATCTAAGGTAAAGGTAGGACATTACATTCAAAGCAAAGAGATTAAGAACACTTGAAAAAGAGAAACTTATTGGACCTCAGAAGTATCAATGGATCGCCTGTGTAAGAAAGTAGACTTAACCAGTTCCAGCTTCCAAAGAAGTGTGTCCTTAGGGACGGTCCTACTCAAAGTCTGAATATATATATATATATATATACTCTCCCGTTTAATTTTAGTTGTGATTTTAGGTTTATTCACACAGATTAATAAAATATTTTATTTTGCATATTTCTAAAATAAAAACATCAATACCTATACACCTAACAATATTTTAACCAATAAAAAAATAACGTGGAAAATACTGTTAAAAAATTTTGCATTGAAATTCTAAAACAACGCTTAATGAAAATTTTACTCTACAACGATAATTAAACTGAAACGGAAGGAGTATGTTTGTAAAGGATCTTTTACAGAAAACTCATAGATCAATGAGTTTCTAAGAAGGTATCCTTACAGGAGGATTAGCTGAAACTGCAAAAAGATCTCTTAGTATCCCTCCACCAATTCCACTCATCTGATGGACTGCAAACTCATTCGTCAAAGCGTCTAACGCTGTAGTCAATGGATCGCCTGTGTAAGAAAGTACCAGGAACAGAAGAAAAACATGATTTAATGATGTTGTACAACATTCTACAGCAGTCACAGCCTTCTAACTATAATCAAGAAGACACTTTAATATCAAACTTGAAGCTCAGCTAGTATGTTATCATTCACTTGGAGACACTTAATAAACAACATGAAGTCAATATAGAAAATGAGAAGAGAACAAAAGTGTACCTTGCTTAAAACCAAATATTTCTGTCAACAGTGTACGAACTCCGTCTGCTAAAACATTCAGCATTCCTACCAGAGGTTGTGACATGAGGTTGTTGACATGTGTGGCAGCAACAAAAAAATGTGTACGATGATGTACATGAATCATGACATTGTACCGACAATATAAAACCGAACTTTGTACCTGGATTCAGGCCCGGCCCGGAAAAATTATGGGCTGAAAGCAAAAATGAAAAAAATTGGACTTGTTTCTAGATGAAAAATAAATGGTGGCCGGCTGTAGTCAAACTGCTTACCTCAGGCTAACAATTTAAAGCTGTAAACCAACTGTTCTAATGAAGAATTTACAAAAATAAAGGCCGAAATATTATCTATTCTAAATAGGGCCGGAAGCAGGTGCTTCCACCGCTTGTACCCAGGGCCGCTACTGCTGGCTGGATTAGCCAATATCAAAGCAAGATCGATGTTGGGATTCCTAGCTGCAACATCTAACGCAAGACACGCTCCAATAGATTCTCCAACTAAATATATAGGTCTATTTGGGAAACGATAGTTCTCCGACCTAACTGTCCTCTCAATAAGTTGGACCAAGTCTGAAACACATTAAAAAAATGCTTTAAACCACAATAAGCTATCTTCTTGGTTAACAAAGGTAAGGAGCAAGAGAAGGCACCTTTAGCAGGAGTACGGTCCCTGACTGGAATGTGAAGGCACCATACATCAAACAACCTACTCAAAACCAATAACAACAAAAGAAATGAGCAATATCAAGAAACAGAGAAACAAAGGCAGGAACGTTGCGAAAATGAGAAAAGGCTAATGCAAAATTTGTAAGCTTCTAACGAAGTGGAGAATTTGAAATTACGCACTCCCCAAGTTTCTTGTGGTGACGAACAAGCCCAAGTCCAGTAACATCAATACCTACAAGGTTTTTAATCTTGTTAGCCTTTCAGTGTTCATGGAAATTTAATGAGATTATGTCTACAAATATAATAGAAACTTATATATTATCCAAAAACGGAATCTTCGGTATCATCAGCCATAGTCAATGCTGATTTACTAGGCTTAAATTTTGTCCAAGTAATGTGACCTTATAGTTGTAATTAAAATTGGCAATGAAACATGAGTATTATAAAATGGTGTGGTCTAGTTCGAACTTCGAACCAAGTATAAAGATGACTACCTTCTCTATAAAAGCTGCATATATTCTTTAAAATGTGGCCTACATATAATTTACATATTCTATGTTTAGCCAGTGTTCCAAAAAAAATGTTTAGCCAATGATTGATAGTCCTGGCCATAATCAACAATCAAAGCTGTATTCATGTTGCCATATAACGATATTCATGTTGCCATATAACGATATGGCGTGGCTGTTGAAGATCCACCATGTGGGTCAACTCAAGAAATCAAATCTAACCATAGTGCTGTCTTCTATCATTTAGATCTCCTTATGTATATTGTAGATGTTGTGTCCGGTTTTTTTAAATACAGTGTCGGTGATTAGTCTAGGTTCTGGTCTGGAATCGACCGGTTATCAAAATAAATATTTTCCTTGTTAGATGACGTTTTATAATTATGTATATAAATTAAAAATATTTAGTTTTTTATATTTCCTGAATAAAAACATCACTAATTATCCATCTAATTATAATTCAACCAATAAAAATTTGCGCAACAAATTATATATATTTATATTGAAAATTTAAAACATTATTTAATTTATGAGAAAAAATCTTCTTAAACGTTAACTATAAAAAGAACAGGAGTATTAGATAGGGTGGAAGAAGATTTAGAGGGACGAACCAGGTATGAAAAGGAGAAGAGGAGAGCCTTGAGCCTGAGAGCTACACTCCAACGGAGAGAACCAACGAGGCGGACCATCATCTCCCACGAAATCTTTTGCTTCCTCCAAGAAGTCCGACAAGCTCTTCCGTAGATCAGGACTCGCCGCTTCCGCTTCCGTATACGGATTCTCCACGACCTTTGCTACCGCCGCTCCATCTTCATTCTTTCTTATCCGTCGAGCACCTCCATGAGTCTTCGACTCTACGGAGTTAACGGCCGTGACTCGATATGTTCGTCGTCGTGTGTTTGACTTCAAACTGCTGAAAACAGCGTTGCCGACCACTCTTTCAGACCAGACAGGAGAGATGCCGGAGACGGAGCTAAGTAGTGTAACCTCCATTCGTGATAAGCTCGAGAGAACGATGAGTTGGTTTTTCCGTTTCTCTGTTTGTAGAAAGTGAGATCATCAGCAATGGCAGTACCCGATGCAGTTTGAACTAGTATTAAAAATATAATAAAAGAAGAAAGAAAGAAAGGTAAACAGCTCTCGTGCAAGAGCGCTAAACAAAAGATGGAGAACTTGATTCTATAAGTGTCATACTTATAATGGTGCGATGTTTAAATTTTTTTTTGAATTAATTTTGTAAAAAGATTGATATTAGATGAGAGATTGTGTTATTAATATAATTAGGTGAGAGATTATGTTTGAGAACATTAACTGTTGATGATGCTCTTAGAGTGAACGATTAAATGTTTACATGCATAAGCCAAGAAAGTTTGCTGAAAACAATACTTTAATACTCCCTCCCGTTACTGAAAGATCCATATTCTAGAAAAAAAAAAATTTTCAAAAAGATACATATTTTATATTTCTAATGTAATTTTTATCAACTAATAATGAGAAATTGTAAAGTTCAAGAACATTAATTGCATTTCTTAAAATCTTATTGGTTTAAAAATATAAGAAATATAAAATTACAAAAAATTATTCATTTATAGTTAAGTTTTAATATGTTTTATTAAAAAGTGTGAAATTTTTTTAAATATGGATCTTTTAGGAACAGAGGGAGTATATTTTTTTTTTGAAACAATACTCTATTCGTTTCGGTTTAACTGTCGTTATAAAGTAAAATATCGTTTCAAAATAAGTATCGTTTTAGAATTTTAATGCAAAAGTTATTAACACTTCTCCAGTTTTTTTTATTAGTTGAAATATAGTTAGGTGTATAGGTAATGATGTTTTTATTTTGAAAATGTGCAAAATTAAAATATTTTATTAATCTGTGTGCATAAACCTAAATCAAAAATTAAAATGAAACAAAAAGAGTGTAATTGTTTTGGAAATTATAAACAAGGGGAGGACATGTTTGTATTTTTTTATAATTAAAGAGGTAGAAAGTTGGTTGAATTTTTTTAAGAAATGAATCCAGTGATAATGAACATGATTAAAGTAGAAGACAAAATAAGGAAAATAATTTTATAGTTTTTGAATTTGGAATAGTTTATCCAAAGTAACTAGAATTAAGAATAGCAAACCTTTTTGGAAGTTGGCTCACTAAACTAATGTTTATCAACTGATAAAGTCGTTGGTTGATGGTTCATCAGGTTATTATATCGCTATTCACGTTTATAAATCTTTACTAGGCATAGACATTCGGGGTCGCAATCGGGTTTCAGTTTTGTCCAATCGGGTCTCGGTTTTTTTGGTTTATCAAAATCAGCGTCATTCGGATTATATAAAAGTTCGGTTCGGGACCGGTTTGGGTTCTATCGGGTTCGGATCGGAGTTAGTAAATCTTCAAAGAACCGGTACACCCCGATGTACTTTCGGGTTTTGGGTTCCAACCGGTTCTTCGGTTTTAAAGTACTCGATTTATACCCATTTTATAACCAAAAGATAAGTAAAATCGGTTCTTCGGGTTTAAAGTACTTGATTTGTACCTATTTTGTAACCAAAACATAAGTAAAATCGGTTCTTCGGGTTTAAAGTACTTGATTTGTACCTATTTTGTAACCAAAACATAAGTAAAATCGGTTCTTCGGGTTTAAAGTACTTGATTTGTACCTATTTTGTAACCAAAACATAAGTAAAATCGGTTCTTCGGGTTTAAAGTACTTGATTTGTACCTATTTTGTAACCAAAACATAAGTAAAATCGGTTCTTCGGGTTTAAAGTACTTGATTTGTACCTATTTTGTAACCAAAACATAAGTAAAATCGGTTCTTCGGGTTTAAAGTACTTGATTTGTACCTATTTTGTAACCAAAACATAAGTTAAATCGATTCAAAAATAAGAAAAAAACATCAAACATGATCATTCAAAGTCAAACGAAAGGTAAACGTTGTTATTGATAGAAAGAAAACCAATAAATGAAAAATTAAGTTCTCATGAAATGAAAAAAATTATTCAATGAAAATAAAACCAAAATCTAAAAATTTCAAGCCTCAACCGCTACTTTCAACCATCAACTTTCATGTAGTAGATAGTTATTGTAGATGTTTAATAATATCTTAGTGTATTTTGGCTACATATCAGAAATTGAGATCATGTTTGGTACAAGTCTTTTTTGGCATTTTGAATGTTTCGGGTTCTATCGGATATCTATTTAATTTCGGGTTCGGTTCGGATAATAGCCATAACCCGAAATACCATAAAACAAGATTCATTCGGTATTTATGTCGGGTTCGGATTCATTTTTATCGGATCAGGTTCGGTTCGAATTTTTGGATTCAGTTTATTTGCCCAGCGCTAGTCTTTACACTGATTGTTTAGTTAGGCATAAACTAATTTTGGAAAGTTTTGTTTCCATCTTTCTGAAAACATTTGGCGGGCTGAGCCAAATCTCTAGGCCCAAGAGTTCACATATGTATTTGTAAAGAAGGTGTTCAATTTGGTGAAAATTCCTAAAAAAAATTTCGGCAAAAAAATGTATTTTAAGATTCTTTCTTTAAAATTATAGATTTACATATGATTAAATCTATATTTCTTTTTCAGAAATTAATGTCTACGTACAACATAACCATAGTATAATGTAATTATGTAAATAATCAAAAGCGAGAATCATTTCAGAGATCAAACGTCGGAATTTCAGAAGAAAAACCATGTGAAGCCTGATACATCATCCTTGGCAACAAGTGTCTGTAGGGATCACCCTCTCTTTTCATTTTCAAGTATGCAATGCATTGTTCAACCTCAGACTTGACTTGCAAGTAAAACTCTTGAGCCTTCTCTTTGTCTCTTAGCTCTTGTTCCTTGCCTGCCACGAACATAAAAACAAAGTCAGCTTTACGAGAGATTGATCAGGTTTAAGAGTTAGCATATATACCTTCTGTTTCTATTGGTTTTCCAAAGTAGTAGTAGAACCGCCCAGGAATCTTAGGTAGAAGTCCTGGGAGATAGCAGTCCTGGTTTCCTAGTTCAGTCTCATCTCCTTCCCTAAACAGTTTTGACGTTCAAAATTAGTTTTCATTATGAGTTTTAACTTGAAGAGTATAAAATGAAGCACCTTAAGTTTCCAGCTTGCTTTGTTGCTTCTTCCATAAATTGCTTTAGGATAGGAATGTTCCTTTGATCATCGCCATCCAGGACAAGCTGAGAATATCATCCAATTTACCAACCAAGTTAAATTAGAATATAATTAGCAGAGAAAAGAGAGATAATGCTTATTGCTAACACGTTAAACGGAACATATCTAAAACGTTTTAGAAGCTGAGCAATGCCTTAATGTAAATTTCTGAATAACTGAGTAGAGAAATTTTACCTTGCAGATATCATCTTCACCAACAACACCAAATGGGACAATCTTTGCTCCAAATTTAGATGCAACTCTCACAAACTCTTGTTGCTCTGGCCAGAACAACTTGTATTCTTCACCCTGCAAATTCTCTCACAAAGATATGTCTAGGAACAAACCTTTTTTAAAAAACTCCATGAGAGAAAGAAAAGCACCTTTCTATGCAAAGCTTCACGGATACCACCAGGATACAAAAGCACATGAGACTTTGCTTGCAGTAGTTTGTAGATATTGAAGTTGGAGACAGGAACTCCACCCAATATTTTGTATTTGTCAAGCATCTGTGTGTCCACAAACGTGACTTCGCTGTTTATAAACAGCATTGGATGTGCCATACCGCGCAAGTGAATGTTTCTTTCTTTCAAAACTTGAGTTATCATTGGACCTAGCTCAAGTCCTAATAACATGTGATAGCCAACGTACAGTACAGGTCCTTCTGAAGGTAAACCTTCAAATCCCCTCACAATTTTACCGTCTTCTAATGTTGACAGATATACAGGGGAAGTAGCATCTATCAGAAGTCTGCACAACATAAAAAATGATAATTCAGTATTGGCTACAACATTGTATTTGATAGACTGTTTTGTTTTCGTACTTGTGGTCGTCTAGTTGTTTCTTTAACTCATATCTGGTAGGCATAATGTAATCTGAAAGGTGATCATGAGACTTCCCACGTCGATACAAGTTAGTGCACTTGATGATATTAACCAGATCTACACCTTCCTCCTAACATGAGATATAGTTAACTGTAGTTAGTATCAAGATTGACTCAAAAGTCTCATCTTTAGTGGATGAAGAGAGATCACTTACAAAAAAGAGAAAGTGCCCATTGTCTTTAAGCTTACGGACAATACATTTTGGCAATGTTATCGAGTATCTGTTGATGTCTTCCTCCTTCAGAAGCCATTGATCTCGTCCACTGCAATAGTCACAACCAAATATTCATAATATACCTCAACTCTAAGCTAGGGTATCTCTTTGCAAATCAAAGAAAACAGAGAAACTTAGTAGACCTGAGAAGTATCAGTGTTTCAGCTCTGACCGCGTATATGTGAGCATTCGCAGATGTAACAGCAGACTTAAGTAACTCCACCTTCCAGAGAAGTGTGTCCTTTGGGAAGAGCCTACTCAAAGTCTCCCGAAAATATACTCTCTCAGTTTCATTTTATATGCCGTTTAAAGTTTATTCGCACATATTAAGAAAATTATTAAATTTTCTAAGAAGTTCTTAATTAATACATTGTTTTACCTGATTTTGTTAATTAATGAGCTATAAGAATATGGATAAAAATGAAAAAATTATCAAACATTTTCATTGAAAATATAAAACGACCCTTGTAATGAAACATATTTTAAAGTATACCATGACACTTAAATGAAAGGGAGGAATATGTCGTAAGATATTTAGTGAAGTGTGTAGAGATCATGAAATTCTAAGAAGGCATTCTTACAGGAAGATGAGTAGAAATTGCAAAGAGATCTTTTAGTATCCCTCCACCAACTCCACTCATTTGATGGACAGCAAGTTCATTCATTAGAGCGTCTATCATTCCAGTCAATGGATCGCCTGTGTAATAAATCCCCGGCAACAGAAGAAACACATTTTTTTAATGTTGTTGTATAATGTTCTAAGTAAAATCAAGAACAAACTTGAAGCTCAAGTAGTGTGTTATGATTCACTTGGAGGCACTTAATCAAAAACATGAAGTCAAGATAGAAAATAAGAGATAACAAAAGTGTACCATGCTTAAAACCAAATATTTCTTCCAGTAGTGTGGGAACTCCATCTGGTAAAACATTCAGCATTCCCACTAGAGGTTGCGACATGAAGTAGTTGACATGAGTGGCTGCAACAAAACATTGTCTAACATGACCAAAAATGTTCATGATTCAGGACATTGTACCAGACAATATGGGACCGAACTTTGTACCTAGATTAGCCAATATCAGAAGAAGATCGATGTCGGGATTCCTAGCTGCAACATCTAACGCAAGACACGCTCCAATAGATTCTCCAACTAAATATATAGGTCTATTTGGGAAACGATATTTCTCTGATCTAACTGTCCTCTCAATAAGCTTCACCAAGTCTGAAACACATAAAGAAAATGCTTTAATCCACTATAAGCTATCTTCTTGGTTAACAAAGGAAGGAGAAAGAGAAGGCACCTTTAGCAGGAGTACGATCTCTGACTGGAATGTGAAGGCACCATACATCAAAAACCCTACTCAAAAGGCAACAACAGCATCAGTAATGACAAAATGAGAAATATCAAGAAACAGAGAAACCATGTTCTTGATTTCAGTTTATGTTTCTCTTTCTTTTCAACTGATATTTATCAAGAAACAGAGGCAAGATAGTTGAAATAATGAAAAAGGCTAATGCAAAGTTTTTTTTTTTGCTAAATAAGGCTAATGCAAACTTGCAACCTTCTAAAAAAGTTAAGAATTTGAAGTTACGTACTCCCCAAGTTTCTTGTGGTGCCGAATGAGCCCAAGTCCAGTGCCATCAATACCTACAAAGGTTTTTAGTTTCTCAAATCTTGTTAGCCTTTCAGTGTTCATGGAAACTGATTACAATTCAACCAAAACGGAATCTTTGGTATCATCAGTCATAATCAGTGCCATCCCAAACATTTAGTACATTTAAAGCTTGTCACAGTAATGTGGCACTTATTGTTGTACTTAAACTTGCCAATGAAAAAAGAATATAAAAATGTGTGTGGTCTAGTTCATACCAAGTACAAAGATGACCAACTTATCTTGCTTAACCATAAAAGCTACATATTTTTTTTTAAAGTGCGAGATATATCTTATTTGCATATTTTATGGTTTGGTGCCAATGGTTCATCAGCTTTAAAGAAGGGCGGCGTGACCATAATAATGCTTCATTCATGTTGCTATTATAACGATATGGCTGGTCTGGTGTCTAGAGAGGATCCACCATGGTTCAATAACAGAAATCAAAACCAACCATAGTCTATCATTGGAAAATCTTCATAGATAACGTAAATGTTTAAAATAGTAAAGTAGTGTTCTAAAAAAACATTTTACATATACCTAAACGAGTGTTCAAAAAAAAAAAAAACATATACCTAAACGCTAAACCTTATAAAATCGTACTAATTATCTTCTAAAATGCTTTAAAATTATAATATCATAACAATATATAATTTATTATTTACAAATTATAGTGATTAATATATATTATAGTATAAAATCTAATAAAATAATATAATATAAATTTTAGTATTAGTAAATCATGATATCTAATATATAATTATTATATATAATTATATATATATTTAGCTTAATTTGTAAGAGTTTTGGCCAGTTAATTATTAGTATTAGGGGTTCAACTAAACGCTTAAGGCTTTCTTGAATATTGGTTTAAAATGACAAAAACATTACGGACAGTAACGGAGATTAGTTTGTGTTCTGGTCGGAGATGAACAGAGTAATAAGAAAAAAGCTTGATAATGCCAAAGAAGATTTAGAGGACGAGTTCGATTCGCGCTGGGAGGGACTATTTACAATGCTTGGGTTCCCGGAAAGGAGGTGAAAACACCTTTTTGTTTACCAAAAAAAAAAGATTTAGAGGACGAACCAGGTATGAAAAGAAGTAGAGGAGAGCCTTGAGCCTGAGCTGCACACTCCAACGGAGAGAACCAACGAGGTGGACCATCATCATCTCCCACGAAGTCTCTTGCTTCCTCCAAGAAGTCCAACAAGCTCTTATGCAGATCGGGACTCGCCGTCTCCGCTTTCAAATACGGATTCTCCACCACCTTCGCGATCGTCGCTGCTCCGTTTTCATACTTTATTATCCGTTGGACACCTACATGAGTCTTCGATGCTACGGAGTTAATGGCCGTGACTCGATTCGTTTGTCTTCGTGGGTTTGACTTCGAAATGGGGAGAACAGCGTTGCCGACCACTCTTTCTGACGAGACAGGAGAGAGCCCGAAGACGGAGCTAAGTAGTTTAACCTCCATTGGAGAGAAAGGTCGAGAGATCGACGTAATTACCGTTTCTTTATTTCTTGAAAGCGTGAGCGAGAAGGACAAATGCATCATCCATGCTAAGAGCCAAGAAAGTGCGCGGAAAATAAACGTTAATATTTCTTTTTTGAAAACAATAATTGTTTTGGATACGCGAGAAAATGACATGTTGTACTTTGATAATTAAAGTGGTAAAAATTGGTTGAATATTATATTGATTATAAAGAAATGAATCCAGTGATAAAAGTATAGTATAAAATTTTAATTTAAGGAAGATAATTTTGTAGTCGTAGAGAACATGATAACTATGAACCTGAAATTTGACCCAAAAAATGACCTTGAAATTTTTAGCAAAACTTTTGTGAAAGTTGGTTCACTAAACTGATTTTTATTAACGATTTAATTAAAAGTTCATTATCCTTTTACATTAAGAATGCAAATTATGCAGAATATTAAAGAACAAATTTATAATAGATTTTTAGATGACACAAAGAATATTGTTAGAAATATATTTTATAGAGCGGTTTATGGTGATGTAATCATATATGAATCATCATAAAATATTTAGAATTATCGACTATAATATTATTTTTATAAAAAATTTCATAATTTGTAATAGTATAATTAACTAACGCTGAAAGAGAAAACCCATTATTTATCAATTGATAAAAGTTGTTGATTTTTGTTAATCAAGTTATTATATCACTATCTCAAATTTAGAAAATCTGTAAACTGGTTGATTAGTTAGTAAAAACTAATTTTGGAAAATGATGATTTCATCTCTCTGCATCTAACTTTTTGCACCTCCTATAAATGGGTTTAGAACAAAAATAAAAAGAAAACAATATATACTTTTTGATAGAAAACCAATAACAGTGACTTCTTGGATTCTTTGTTCTAAATGTGCAGACAAACGAAAACTAAGTTTTATTGGACAAAATCTGGAGCCAGAAATTGAAAACAAGTCCAATCAGCTTAAATGGTCAGAGCTCCAAGACCCAACTGCTCCCCATGAAGGGTCGGATTCAGCTGGTATCTCCTTTTTCTTTGTTTTTTTTTTAATGTATTATTCGGCATCTAGTCTAGATACTACTGAATTATAAGGCGTGGTTTACGATAGAAGTTTAGATAAGGCGTGGTTTACGATAGAAGTTTAGACCACGCTTGTTTTTGTATCCAAACGATGCATCTGGATGTTAATATTCTAGATGCAACATCCATAATATCTAGAATAGTAGGTTAAGATCCGCTTCTTACGCGAAACTAACATTAATTTATTATATGTTCCTTTACATATTTATAAAATAATAAATATATATTTAATAATTAAAAAGTCAGTAACTATTACATATATAATTAAATTGATGTTAACACATAAATAAATTTCATTAATCCAAACAATCATTTTTTCTATTTTATATGGTATATAATTAAATTTAAATGACGTTAACATATAGTGTGTATTTTTAGTATTGATATATATTAAATGATGCTTTCTACTCATATGATTTTTTTAATCATTTGTATATTTTTATAACAAATACTTTAAATCACTGATAACAAATTTTTCATTGTGTGATTAATAGTTTTAGTAATTCATTATTTTTTAAAAAGTTCAAGGCTAAGTTTAAAATTTAAATATTAAGTTGTCAATATTTGTTCAATAGCTTTTACCAAAAATATGTTTTCAAAGAAAATTTCATTAAAATATTTATATATTTTATATGGTATATAGTTTAATTTAATATATATATATATATATATATATATATATACCTTATACACTTAATATTTATTAAATAAAATTTCTTACTTATATGATTTTGTAATCATTTGTATTTTATCATAACAAAAAAAATTAAACCATGAATCAAAAAAATTTGAAGGTGAGATTTTTAACAGTTTTAGTAATTTATATTCGTTTTGAAAAAATCAA
This sequence comes from Brassica oleracea var. oleracea, assembly GCF_000695525.1. Classification (NCBI taxonomy): domain Eukaryota; kingdom Viridiplantae; phylum Streptophyta; class Magnoliopsida; order Brassicales; family Brassicaceae; genus Brassica; species Brassica oleracea. The sequence goes on along the minus strand of NW_013617415.1, from coordinate 461,932 downwards.
AATATAATATATACAGAAAAATCTAAATTTTTATTATATGGTTAATGTAGTTGTTTAATTTATTTTATTAATTTAAAATTAAACAAATATGATAGAGAATAGACTAATTTTTATCAAATATATATTATTCAAAATCATTAATTTTCATATATATGTTTTAGCTACATTAGGCAATTCCGTAATGTTTATTTAAGGAAAGAATGAAAAACAATAGTAATGAATTTATGGTTAGTTTAATAAAAAGCTTATTATATATTTAGATGGACCAACCTAATTCCCTAAAGATTATAATACTCATTGTGGTGATGACACATGGCTACCTCAAATATTGTAATGCTTCTCTTTTAATATATAGGAGATTCAGATATTTGAAATGCTATAAATATATAGTTTGGATGCTATATTTGCATCTCGAACTAAAAAAAAACCTAAAAACCTTTAATACAAATAAAAATTAATTAAATTAGTTATTATAATTATTATATAATATAATTGGAAACTGATGTTTTTCCGCCGAAACTAAAATTTTTGTTTTTTCCATCAAAACTGAAATCATGTTTTCTCCTCAAAATAACAAAATTGTATTTTTCCACCAAAACCGTAAAATCACATTTTCTCACCGAAAGATAAAAATACATTTTCCCACCAAAACCAGAAATCGCATTTTCCGCCTAAACCGTAAAACTATATTTTCCCGCCAAAACAAAAAATCACGTTTTCCACCAAAACCCGCCGAAACCAAAAAAAAAAATCATGCATTTTACCTAAATTGTAAACCATATATTCCCGTCAAAAACAAAAAAAAATTATGTTTTCCGCCAAAACCTGGCAAACCCGAAAAATCACGTTTTCTGTTTAAATCATAAACTGCATTTTCCCGCTAAAACCAAAAATCGAGTTTTTGCGCCAAAAGTTGCCAAAACCGAAAAAAAATTGCATTTTTCGCCAAATCAAAAGAATCTTACTTTCCCGCCAAACCCAGAAAATTGTGTGTTTCCTGCTAAAACCAGATAATCGCATTTTCCTGCCAAAACCAGAAAACTACGTTTTCCTGTCAAAAGCGTAAAAATCGGAAAATCGTGTTTCCGCCAAAATTGAAAATTGTGTTTTCCCGTCAATACCGCAAAATTATTTTTTGGCCAAACTGAAAAATCACATTTTTCCGCCAAAATTGGAGAATTGTATTTTTCCGCCAAAACAGGAGAATCATATTTCCCGCCAAAACCAGAGAATCATGTTTCCCGCTAAAAATGTATTTTTTGCCAAAACCACATATTGTACGTTTTTCACTAAAATTGCAAAATTAAAATTTTCGTCAAAATCCAAAAAATCGCATTTTTTACGAAAAAGTGCAAAATTAATTTTACATGTATCTATCTGAATATTATATTTATCTCATTATTAAGAATAAAACAATGCCCTTTTAGTCTTTTTAATTACTAATATAAAAATGCTATTATTTAGATTTTTGATTAATTTCAAATGCTATTATAAAATAAAAAAAAAACAAATAACTTATCATCTAGATGTTGCATGTGAATACAGATACTAACTATAAAAACCAACATTCAAAATGTTGTATCCAGATGTTACCAAGTGCTCCGAGTTATTTTCAGCATTTAAGGATGATTATTCTGATTGTCCAGAAGGCAATTTAGTTAGTCTTTCGGATGTCTTCTTAACAAATATATATATAGTTGTAATCCTGGAGAAATTTATATGTTTCTCAGTGCTGCGAATAGAGAGTTTTGAAAAGTTCTAAATGTTCACTTGTGCAGGTTCTTAGTAATTCTGAGAAAACAACTTCCTCTGTAACTATGACTTAACTGATATGGCAGCCGGAACAAAGGTATTAGCCTTTCAAAGCGAATACTATGTTCCAGGGCCGTCTCAAATTAATTTTAGATCATGTTCAAAAAAAATTATTAATCGTACATTTATCAAGTAATTTTAAAATTTAATAACTTTGTCTGATTTTTTTAATTATAAGTTTTAAATTTAACATTATATCTAAAATTTTAAAGTTTCTTACAATAATTTATCTATATATTTTTAAAAAAATTTAAACTTTTTGTTTTTATATTTCGGATCTTGTTCGACCGCTCCGCTTGCGCGTGCTGTTAAACGGCCCTGCTATGTTCTTTTTAGTTTCATGCTTTCAGCAAAGATAATGATTTTTCTTGTGTTGAAGATCATGATTTTTCTTGTGTTGAAGAACAAAAATTCACTAGGAGTTGAGATAATGTACCAGCTTATAGCTAGAAGAGTAACAATGTCGCTTCTAGGAAAGCACAAGGCCTAAAACAAACTCGTTGCTTAAACTCATTGTTGCATGCTGTGTTGTATCGAGAAGTTGAAGTTTAAACATTAGTTTCCTTTCTTTTTTTTTGGCGACATTAGTTTCCTTTTATTGAACTGTTTTTGGGTATTGTACTCATTGAACCTATAGTAATGTCTACATACAACATAACCATGGTATAATGTAATTATGTAAATAATCAAAAGCGAGATCATCATTTCAGAGATCAAACGTCGGAATTTCAGAAGAGAGACCATGTGAGGCCTGATACAACACCCTTGGCAACAAGTGTCTGTATGGATCACTCTCTCTTTTCATTTTCAAATAGGCAATGCATTGTTCAACCTCAGACTTGACTTGCAAGTAAAACTCTTGAGCCTTGTCTTTGTCCTTTAGCTGTTGTTCCCTGCCTGCAGCGACAATAAAAACAAAAAGCCATTTATAGTATTCAGATCAGTGACTTGAAGTGGAGTTCAACTTTTAGATTAAGCATATATGAACCTGCTGTTTCAATTGGTTTCCCAAAGTAAAAGTAGAACCGCCCAGGAATCTTAGGTACAAGTCCTGGGAGATAGCATATCTGGTTTCCCAGTTCGGTCTCATCTCCTTGCCTAACAGTTTTTTGACGTTCAAAATCAGTTCTCATCATGAGTTTTACTTGAAATATATACAGTCTGAATATATAACATGAGAAAACATATACTCTTTCCGTTCCACAAACATAGTAGTTTTAGGATTTTTATGTGTTTTGCAAAAATAGTGGTCATGTATTAAATTAAGGTTATTTTGGTATTTTAACTTTATTCTTAAAGTATGCATGTGAAAACTCTAAAAAAACTACCATCTTGTGCAACGAAGAGATGAATATAAAATAAAGCACCTTAAGTTTCCAGCTTTCTTTGTTGTTTCTTCCATAAAATCCTTTAAGATAGGGATGTTCGTTTGATCATAGGCATCAAGGACAAGCTGGAAAAGTCATCCCAACCAAGTCAAATTAGAGTTTAGTAGAGCAGAGAGAAACAATGCTTCTTGCTAACACGTTAAAACGAAACATATTTAAAACGTTTTAGAAGCTGAGTAATGTAAGTTTCTGAATAGAACCATTGGTGGATCATATAACATGGAGGAAGTAGGAAAAGCTGAGTAGATATAGATCTTACATCGCAGATGTCGTCTTCTCCAACAACACCAAATGGAATGATTTTGGCTCCAAATCTAGATGCAACTCTCACAAACTCTGGTTGCTCCGGCCAGAACAACTTGTATTCTTCACCCTGCAAAGCCCCTCTCTCTCTACATGTAAGTCTCCTACCATATAATCTCCAGAGAGCGTGAAAAAGGTCACAATCTCCATGAGAAAAAGAAAAGCACCTTGTTATGCAAAGCTTCACGGACACCACCAGGATACAAAAGCACATGAGACTTTGAACGCAGTAGTTTGAAGATATTGAAGTTAGAGACAGGAACTCCACCCATTATCTTATATTTATCAAACATCTGTGTGTCCGCTAACTCATCTTTGCCGTTTAGAAAAAGCATTGGATGTGCCAAACCGCGCAAGTGAATGTTTCTCTCTTTCAGGAATTGAATTACCATTGGACCTAGCTCAAGTCCTAATAACATGTGATAGCCAACGTACAGTACAGGTCCTTCTGAAGGTATACCTTCAAGGCCCCTCACCATTTTACCATCGTCTAGTGTTGACAGATATACAGGTGAAGTAGCATCTATTAAGAGTCTGCACAAAAAAAATTGTCAATAAGTATTGGCTATAACCTTGTACTTGATATATAGACTGGTTTATTTTGTTAAGCATTTTGTACTTGTGGTCGTCTAGTTGTTGCTTTAACTCATATCTGGTAGGCATAATGTAATCTGAAAGGTGATCATGAGACTTCCCACGGCGATAAAAATAAGTACACTTGATGATAGAAACCAGATCTACACCGTCCTCCTAACATGAGATATAGTTGTACGTAGTAGTTAATTAGTATTTAATATTTTTGACTCAAAGAATCATCCTTATTATGTATTGAATGAAGAGAGATCACTTACAAAAAAGAGAAAGTGCCCTTTGTCTTTAAGCTTACGGACATTACATTTTGGCAATGTGTGAGAGTATCTGTCAATGTCTTCTTCATTCAACAGCCATTGATCACGTCCACTGCAATAGTCATAGATAGATATTCACATTACACTTTAAACTTTAAACTTTAAGCTAAGAATCTTTTTAACGGGGAACACTTGAGACAGAGAAACTAAGTAGACCTGAGAAGTATCAGTGTTACAGCTCTGACCGCGTATATGTGAGAATTTGCAGATGCAACAGCAGACTTAAGCAGTTCCAGCTTCCAAAGAAGTGTGTCCTTAGGGAAGATCCTACTCAAAGTCTTAAGATTATATGTTTGTAAATGATCTTTTACCGAAAAACTCATAGATCAATGAGTTTTTTCTAAGAAGGTATCTTTACAGGAAGATTAGCTGAAACTGTAAAAAGATCTCTTAGTATCCCTCCTCCAGCTCCACCAATTTGATGGACAGCAAACTCATTCGTCAAAGCGTCTAACATTGCAGTCAGTGGGTCGCCTGTGTAATAATAAACACTTATTTTAATGATGTTGTATCACATTCTACAGCTGTCTAAGTAAAATCAAGAAGAAGTTTTAAATATAAAAAATGATTCACTTGGAGACACTTAATCAACAACATGGAGTCATATTGAAATTGAGGTGAGAACAAAAGTGTACCTTGCTTAAAACCAAATATTTCTTCCAGTAGTGTGGGCACACCATATGGTAAAACATTCAGCATTCCCACTAGAGGTTGTGACATGAGGTTGTTGACATGTGTGGCTGCAACAAACAATGTCTACCATAACCAAAGATGTACATTATTCATGACATTGTACCGACAATATCAGAACCGAACTTTGTACCTGGATTAGCCAAGATGAGAGCAAGATCGATGTTGGGATTCCTAGCTGCAACATCTAACGCAAGACACGCTCCAATAGATTCACCAACTAAGTATATAGGTCTGTTTGGGAAACGATGGTTCTCTGACTTAACTGTCCTCTCAATAAGCTTCACCAAGTCTGAAACACACCAATAAAAGGCTTTCATCCACAATAAGCTAATCTTGTTGGTTAACAAAGGAAGAAGCACGAAAAGGTACCTTTAGCAGGAGTACGGTCCCTAACTGGAATGTGAAGGCACCATACATCAAAAACCCTACCCAAAGGACAACAACAACAACATCAGTAATGATAAAATGAGGAATATCAAGAAACAGAGAAGCCATGCTCTTGATTTTAGTTTAGGTTTCTCTTTCTACTATAGAAGTTGCAAGCTTCTAAAAAAGTGAAGAATTTGAAGTCACGCACTCTCCAAGTTTCTTGTGGTGCCGAATGAGCCCAAGTCCAGTACCATCAATACCTACAAAGGTTTTTAGTTTCTCAAATCTTGTTAGCCTTTTAGTGTTCCATGAAAATGACATTAATTCTAAAAATATTATAGAAACTGGTTACAACTCAACCAAAACGGTATCTTTGGCATCATCAGTCATAATCAGTGCCGTCCTAAACATTTACTAGGCTTAAAGTTTATGTGGTCCTTATAGTTGTAATAAAACTTGCCAATGAAACAACGTATATAAAAAAAATGTGTGTGGTCTAGTTCGAACCAAGTATAAAGATGACTAACATCTGTTGGTTTAGATCAGTACTGGTTTAGATATAATTTTTTTTAAATGTAGCTTATATATTTTATTCACATAATTTATGGCTTAAAGTCAATGATTGAAGGTGCTGCCATAATCAATAATAAAAGCTGCATTCATGTTGATATTATAACGATATGGCTGGTCTGGTGAGAATCCACCATGTGGGTCAACTCCAGAAACCAAAACCAACCATAGTCTATCATTGGAGATCTTTGATAATGTAGATGTTTTAAAATGACAAAAGTAAACCGGATTTCTTACAGACAGTACCGGAGATAGTTCTGTGATATGGTCCGGTTATCAAAAAACAATGGATAAGACCGAAAAAGATTTAGAGGACGAACCAGGTATGAAAAGGAGTAGAGGAGAGCCTTTAGCCTGAGCTGCACACTCCAACGGTGAGAACCAACGAGGCGGACCATCATCACCTCCGACGAAGTCTCTCGCTTCCTCCAAGAAGTCCGACAAGCACTTCCGCAGATCGGGACTCGCCGTCTCCGCTCCCGAATACGGATTCTCCACCAGCTTTACTACCTTCGCTCCGTCTTCATTCTTTTGTATCCTTCGAACACCTACATGAGTCTTAGATGCTACCGAGTTAATGGCGGTGACTCGATGCGTTTGTCGCCGTGGTTTTGACTTCGAACTGGGGAAAACAGCGTTGCCGACGACTCTTTCTGAGGAGACGGGAGAGAGACCGAAGACGGTGCCAAGTAGTGTAGCCTCCATAGGAGAGAAGCTCGAGAGATTGATGAGATGGTAAGAGTTTATGCGTTTCTCTAGCTCTTGAAAACGAGAATGAGAAGCAGGACAAATGCATCATCCATGCTAAGAGCCAAGAAAGTGCGCGGAAAGAAACTTTATTATTTCTTTTTTGAAAACAATAATTATTTTGGAAATGATACACGAGGAAAGGACATATTTGTATTTTTATATAATTAAAGAATTAAAAGTTGGTTGAATTATTAGACCATAATTAACGGGAGAATTTCTTAAGGTGGAGTTTTTAGGGGAGTATAAGAAATTGTCTCTTAATTTTTAACTAAAAAAAACTAAGAACCAACTCTTATATAAAATATTTAAGAACTGGTTCTTAGTTTTTTTAGTTAAAATTTAATAAACGGTTTCTTATATTCAGATAAGAAGTCCACCCTAAAAATCCTCATTATCTTAGATTTGTTATAAAGAAATGAATCCAGTCATCATAAACATGATTAAAGCAGAATACAAATCTTAAAAGTAAGGAAAGTAATTTTCTAGTCATAGAAAAGAATATAATATAGAGAGGAGGCTGAATACATTATCATTAGGTATTTGAGAAGTATTTATACAGAGAGATTAGTAGGGTATACTGTACTATATACTAATTACACAAAGAGACATAAAGTATATCATATTTCCTTAACATATAATTATGAACTTGGGATAGCTTACCCAGAGTAATTATAATTAAGAATAATAGCAAACCTTTTTTGAAAGTTGGTTCACTAAACTAATGTTTATCAACTGAAAAAGTTGTTGATTGAGGTTATTAATCGCTACTCACATTTATAAAATCTTTACACTGTTTGATTCGTTTTGCCTTTTATTCTTTAATTCGCTTTACTTTCAGACATTTGAATTATTTGATTCCCAATTTATTTTAAATCAAACAAAAAAAATATTGTTATTTTCTATGTTTCTTCCAAAGGATTTGGTAAAACAAAAATTCCGGTTCAGTTGAACCGTTTAGAAAAAGTAATTGATAGATTTACTGCGGATGGTGGCGACGGATCTTACAGGCTTCAATCGTTGATGATTTTTCATCTAATTGTGATGGAGTTCTTGCTGAAAACTATGGTTAATTCGAAAGGCACCATGAAATTCTAGGGAATAGTAATCTCTTTGACTATGTTATTATCAATAGAGAAATATAAAGAGTTGTTTTGTCTCGGTGACTCCTACTGAAGTATTAGGGCATCATTATCGGTAGGGACTTTTCAGGGTTCTTAAATTTTTTTTTTTCTTGATTTCAAAAAAAAAAAAAAAAAA
>NW_013617415.1:446385-453663 GCF_000695525.1 Brassica oleracea var. oleracea | reverse complement strand
AAAAAAAAAAAAAAAAACCAATCACGGGCCGCCACGAGTCAGTGGGGCCCGCAAACAGTACAATGACCAAATGAAAATGTCTCTTAATTAAGAAACTTCTCTCCTCGGTTTTACAATTTTTGTGGTCCCCCCCTTAAGATCCGACCTAAGATACACCAATAATCTTGCTCTTAAAAAAAAAGTGGCAATCATTCTCAATTCAATCCGAAGCGTGGTGTTTTGGGATTAATACGAAAATTATCTCCTTTAAGATTTAACTATTCCAGAAGAAAATATGACGTTTTTATATGAAAAATCTTTAATCATCCATACGCAAAATAGACGCGTGTTAGTTTACTTTGAATCTCTACTAGTGTATCAATTTTCTACTTTTGTTTTGCTACTTCTTGTTGTTTAGAATTGTTTGCCTAGAAAGCTTAATAATACAATCTAGTGTAATAAAAAACTTATCCACCTTTGGTGAAAATTTCTATATTATTTTTGATAAAAAAATATATTTAAAATCTTTTCTATAAAATTATATATTTACTTATAATTAAACACAATTAAAGATGGGAATGGGCCGGTGGGAAACTGGAATGAGGCACATTTTAAAATTGGTATGGGATCAGAACTTGGCATGAGACGGCCTCAGAACGTGGCATGAGAAATAATAAGAGATGGATAGGGGCCGGTCTTATGTGCATGAGCAACTTATGAAAACCCAAATAGCAAACTATTTTAATGAGGTTTTTTCTTTAAAAATAAAGGTATATGGACCGATATAATCCACGTATAAGATATTATATTTAAAAAAACATATACTACATTTGATCTTACCTAAAAAGCCGAAAAAAAATTGACTTGGAAGGAGACTCGAGCTTCATGTTTATCCACTAATTTTCAGGCATTGCAGCTTGGGCGAAATAACCAAAAGGAAAATTTCGACTTAAATTTAGTAATGAGAAAAATCAAACGTAGGATCATAGATGTGGCGTAAAATCTTTAACTATCAAGCTTTAGCTCATTCTATTCACAGTATGAAGGTTCAAAGTGGAAATCAGACCACTTTATGGTTTGGTAAGTGGAATCCATTGGGCATACATGATCTCACTGGAAACAGAGGTTGTGTTGATATAGGAATTCAACTAAAGGCCATTGTCGCATCTATTTGTCATCCAAGTTGTCGGAGACAACGACATATATCAGAAACTTGTGCTCTCATAGAGCAGGTTATTGAAGTACAAAAAAAACTCTTTAACGGAAGAAGAAGATATTCCTCTTTGGAACAGAGTATTGATGTCTATAAAGAAGGTTTCAATTCAAAAACTACTTGGAACATGTTTCGATCTTCCTCACCGAGGGTCACCTGGAGACTTGTTCTAAAAATCGGGCGCCTACCCGATTACTCCACCGATTAAACGTGAAGCGGAGTGGAAGCTTAGTGAAATTGTCCAATTCAGTTACATTAGTCGCTGAGCCGCTTAGTGGGCGAGGAGTGCGTGGAAATTAAAAAAGCGTCCGCCTAATTACAAAATCGCCTGGCCCAAAATCGTTTATTCTTCGGTGAAATAAAATTTAGCCCAATTTTGATTCTTTTTCTGATATTATATAATTCTAAATTGCCTGGCCCAAACCCAAAAATCATTAACTCTCTCTCTTTACCCACTTTGTTCCCGACACGACAAATCCCCAAAATTCTCTCTGAAACCCTAACTGCAAGAAGCAAAGAAAATTTGACCAAGACACAACGTAATGCTGAAATAAAGTGTCATTCTCAATAAGTGGAATCAGCCAGTTCTGTTTTGGAATGGACTCCGCCAATGTGTTGCTCTTTTTCAGAATGGGAGAATAGATCATCGAACATTAAAAGGCAATATATTTGTTGATCACTGAAGAATAGAAGGATTGAAAGTGCAATCATTAATTTCTTTTGACTGTTCTCAAGATCAAACAATATTTTTGTTGCATCTCTTAAACGTTATTATAATACATATTTTTGTATTATATAATAGGAATTTTAACGTTAAAAACCATCAACTATGTTTGTTTTGGGTAAAAACCTCCAAACTATTATTTAACGTTAAAGCCCCCAAACTAACTTTATTTAGTGAAGTAAACCCTAATAGGTCATAATTACCAATACTACCGGTAAATTTTTAGTTTAGGAGTTTCTACATTAAGTAAACATAGTTGAGGGGTTTTACCATTAAAAATTTAAAAAAAAATCAAAATTTTATAATATTATCTAAAAATTAGTAGCTTAAATTTTCAAAATTAGCATTTTTAATTTTTTTTTTTTGTAAATATATGAGTTTGATGTGTTCTTAACATCAACATTATATATGTATAAATTAAAAATGTAAAAACCGAGAAAATATAACAAAAATTATATAAAGAATTTAGACGCAGTAAAACTTTCTTCCCTAACTTCCGGATCAGACATATTCCAAGAACACAAAATACTATGGCGGAAAAGCTTGCAAGTGGTGCGAGGAGTTCTCCTTCAGCTATGTTATATGTCGATTCAATACTTTCGGTTTGGCTTTCTGAATCGCGCGGTCCAGTTACTTAGTTCTCGCTTATGTTGTCAAAAAAAATTTACTAATTTTTAAATATTATTATAAAATTTTGATTTTTTTGTTTTTTAAATTTTTAATGGTAAAACTTCTCAACTATGTTTACTTAATGTAGAAACCCCTAAATTAAAGATTTACCGGTAGTAATGGTAATTATGACTTGCTAGGGTTTAATTCATTAAATAACGTTAGTTTGAGGGATTTTTCATTAAATACTTAGTTTGGAGGTTTTTACCCAAAACAAACTTAGTTGAGGAGTTTTAACGTTAAAAATCCTATATAATATAAGTACGATATTATATATAAAAGTATGAAAAATTCTTCCCTACTCCCCGATATTTTCCGCCCTGATGCGCTGCACAAGTAGAGCCTAGCGAGTTTCCGAACAAGGTGTAGAGTAAAGCGATCTGGTTCACACACTCCACTCCAAAGTATAGTTTTCTCGCAACTGAAGAAAGGATGATCAACTGGAATTCGACTATAAACCCGGAATGCATATTATGCAAAGCTCCCATGGAAACAAGAGATCCTTTTTTTTTCTCGTGTACTTTCTCAAGATAAGTTGGGGTGAACCTTTCAAAAGGTTTGCTTAATGGCTGTGAAATACTGGACTGACAGAATCTGTTGCACCTGGTTTCAGCAGATAGACAGCAAAAGCCAGAATGGTTTTTTCTATGGTATGTATGGCAAACAACAGCTTATACATTTTGGAGGGAAAGAAATGCAAGACGACATGGGGATATTCCGTGTACAACAGGCGGATGTAGCATAAAATTTTGGTGGGGCAAATCATGTATAAATATAAAATGTAAGACCAAAATGTAATTTTTAGTAAGAGAGAACATCTAAAATTTGGATATATTACAAAGGATGTGAAGTTTTCATGGGGGCAAGTGCCACCCTCTTATTGCACATAGATCTGCCACTGACAACAGTAGGTTTGATCAAAGTTATTGATAAACAAGTCATGAATCGCATCCTTTGTCCCAGCACAAATAAGCCCAGAATTTAGTAGCTTTTGGGTACGGAAATTAAGCATTTTACATAAAATCCCCTCTTGTAAATTGAAATGACATTTTTTATATTATCATTTATCAGTGTTGTTTTAAATAATGTTTTCTTAACACAAATAATGTTTATTGTTTTGTTTGTACCAGTTCATTAATATTGTTCTCCAGTCTATGCTTGTTACAAACTTATCCAAGACGTGCCAGTGAAAAGTATGTGTGACAACTTATTGAAACGACAGAATAATGACATTCGAACCAAATCAAATCTCAACAATCGGTAATGAAAAGATATGGGTGATAAAAAGGAGAATCGTGTACTTTAGCAAATGAATGGTATTCTGACTTTAATTTAAAAGGTATTCTAATTCTTTGGCGGTCAAACCTTTTTATATCTAAAAGAGGTGATACAGAGAGATGTAAAGTATCGTAGAAATTTTCTTAATATGGATTCTGAAGGAAAATAAATAGAACTTTAAAATTTTCTAAGTAAGTGAAAAAGTCGAGAACAATTTGCCCATCCCAGAAGGCAGAAGCATCAATTTCAAAGGACCATATTTTCACACAATGCGCGAAGATAGGATGAGAGACCACATGAATTCATGCATATACATTTTTTGCCAATATAGGTGCCATTAAATAGAAAATTACAATGCTCCCACTTTTTCTTCTACTTTAAAATTCATAAGATTTTTGCCTCCAGTATACCAAGAATGATCGAGAATATAAGCTTAATATATATACCTCTATATTTTCACAAAATATATATGGAAATTGTGTCTTGTAAACACACCTGGTTTAATCTTTCTCTAACAAAACAATTGTGACATATGTAAATCTACTTGTTGGTTTATATCATGGTGTGGAGCCATTTTGACATCATATACCGACGTACATTTTCAAACCAATATCTAAAAATATGTACACATTTATAAAACCAGCTTCTTTCATGATGAAAGGAAAATATTTATTTGACGCTGTTTCATTCCATTTCCTCCAAGTATATACTTATTGGACTATAGAGTTTTCCTATGATTTAAGCATGATCATCACACACACACATACATATATATATATATATATATATATAATATTGCATGCTCGCAATATTATTATATTTTTTAAAAAAATTGCAACAAACACATTTTTGGAAGAAATTGTTTACATCGTATGCTGACCAATGTGGTTAAGATATGCTAACAAGTGAAAATAACCTATTTGTTTTTCTCCTTTCGGGGCATAATACCATGCGTTAACGTTATTGATCCTAATTAACTTGAAAGGAAAATGCAAATTTCCTAATTGGTTCTTCTGAAACTCCACATCAAAGATCTGTGAAGCAAATGCATGCCAGTCCACAATTCAAACTAGATATGTCGAGTTTGCAATGAAATATGAGCAGTACGAACTATGAGTTGTAGCAGATTCTGCATCGTTAGGCTCTCTAATTCAAAACTAAACGCATACGAATCCTTTTGAACTCCCACTAAATATAGCGTATCGTCTTGTAATTAAGTCTCAAACCCAGACGACTCCATTAATCAGTCCATTCTCCAAGTCTACATATAGTACATTTGAAACCATTTGCTGTTAATGATATCTAACGGTTCTGTCTTCTATGCATCATCATATTCAAACTTAGTTAATGCTATTTAAAATCATATTCAAACAAACTAAAACACAGTTACTTCAAGTCGAGTGAGCCAACCACACCTATATTCGCTTGAATTCCATTGACCTAAGGAAAAATAAAAGCGTACAAAATTGTGAATGAACCGAGAAAAAAAAGAATGTTATCTTAATGACCCTAAATGGGTCCATTAAAAGGAACATATTCCGGTGATGGAGAATACAAAGTTGACCATACTTAGCCCATGCAAAAGTAAAGAGATAATTTAAGAAATCAATTGCATATATTATTCCTTCTCAGGGTTATAAAAAGGGAGTAGATGCATGTGAGGAATGAGTACAAACATATAGAGAGTAGTGAAGTGTATAATAAGGAAGAGAGGTCTAACATGGCGAACAGAGTCATGTTTAGTAGCCAAGGATGACTTGCCTGCTCTTTTTCACCTCCATGATTCAATTTTATGTACAGTTTTGGATTACTATGCTTCTAAAGAGTATAGTAATTCAAAATCTTGTTGAATCTTTGAGGGTAACAGTTTCAGGCAGTCTCCTTGGCTATCTTGACATGCTTTTTTCTTCCATGTTATACCTTCTTTCTTTGTATTTTTCGAATCCAAATAATATTTTTTTCTATAAATTTACTACGAAAATCCTTTAAACAATCTCTAACAAAGTATGTTATTAGAAAACTACCACTTTTTGCATTTATTACAAATGCATGTACGTGGTGAGTGTATGCATTCTTTAGAAGGAAATGTCAAAGGTGAATAGAAGAATCATATTTGGTAGCCAAGGATGACTTGCCTATTTCTTTGAGAAGTAAAATGGGCATGGTGTCATGTTTAAAAGTGACTGTAGGTAGTTTCACTTCTTGACTATTTTGCTTACAGAATGATATTAGGCAGTCTCCTTGGCTATCCTTATATGTTCTTCTCTCTCATCTCAGACATTTACCTTCATCCAAATAATAGAGAGTGGGAGACATACACGAAACATGTAATTTCGTGACTTTGAGATTTCTTTATGTATATGTGTACGTAAAACCCAACATGTATACACACATAGTACATATATTATATTATATGTAGTCTACACTATAATGTATAATCCATAAGGTTACTGGAATCTTGCAAGACATTGAATTTGTTTATTAGGTCAATATCATATGTGACAACTACCGAATTAGACATTAGTTTTGACTGTTCTGAAAACAACTTACGGAGAATATAGTGCACACGTCTTCTTTGAGGTAAACTTATGAAATAGTTTTCAACCGATTTTTCTAGAAGTACGTACTTATCTACATCAGATCTAGTGTAATTGTTAGTTTGTTACGTTTTTACTTGATATTTAAGATGAAAAGAAAACAGTTTTTTGCTCTAGTGGTAAAAAAAAAAGTGTATAGTAGACACTCCGTCATTCGGGTTCAATTTTCGTTGCAAGAGATTATTTACATTATTTAGGTTTTCAATACAGAGATGGAACCACTTTTTTTACTGCAAAAAAAACATTTTCATATTTGTACTTTTGTATATATTACACCATAAATAGCAAGATTCGCCTAATTATTATATTCCCTCCATTTCAATTTAATTGCTGTATAGTAAAATTTTTGTTTCAAAATAATTTTTTTTTTAGAATTTCATTGCAAAATTTATTAAAATTATTCTCTAATTTATTTTCGTACTGGTTGCCGAATTGAGATATATTCCGGACAGAGACCATGTTGCAAATATTGTTGTGATATATAAATAGGAACGCGCAGGTCTGCATGAAATGACCAAGTCGCACGTTCGATCATGAACCAAAAGGAAACTTATAATCAAATCGTATAACTTAATATAATTGATACAAATTTGTTTGTCGATATAAAAACATTAAAAATATACATTTCATTTTTGGCAATCTAAATATTCATATGTTTTAGTTTATAAGTTATAACTTGTCCATATGTTTTTGTCCATTCCATATATACAGAGGAGTAGAGGACAAGAAGCTCCCGTGACTTGGTGGTAAAAGAGGTAAAGGAGGTACAGATGTACTGTCCGCCACCCGGGTTCGAGCCTTGGCCACAACGGATTTAA
>NW_013617415.1:431366-446285 GCF_000695525.1 Brassica oleracea var. oleracea | reverse complement strand
AAAAAAAAAAAAAAAAAAGCTCCCGTGACTAAGTGAGTGACCATCGGTGAATTGAAAAAAGAAGATGGAGATGAGAATGAGGAAGCAGCGTTCTGTGTCGGCTCTTGTATTCCTTGCATTGATTTCGGCTTCAATGGCAACCTCGGAATCGGAGTTCCCTTTCATGGTGGTTCACAAGAAGGCGTCTCTCTCTAGCATCAAATCAGGAGTCCAACGCGTCTTCGTCACCGTCGACATATACAATCAAGGATCCTCGTAAGTCTCACTTGCATTTTCTTTCTTAGATGCTCTTAAGGCTCACAAAACTTGTTTGCATGCTCTCGCCGATCGAAAAATTTTTATCGACCAGATTCTGAATCTTGGATTTTTAATGTTTTCTCACATGATTCTGGAAATTGTATATGTTCTACGTGTTGCTAAAATATTCAAGGGACACCTAGATATATCGTCAATCTTATCCATAGTTTGATATTCAAGTCAAATTTGGATTTCTGAATAATATCTGATGATTATGAGCGCTTAAAAGAACGTTCCTGGTTGTTTGAAATTTCATAACAAACAATATTAGAAATAAAATTATTTAAAAATTCTGGTTTTGTAATTTTTTTGTTTTTTAACAGATCAGCATATGATGTAAATTTGGTAGATGATACCTGGAATTCAAATCTATTTGAAATTGTTAGTGGCAACACTTCAAAGTCATGGGCAAAGCTTGACGTGTAAGAAGTCTCTCTCATTTATTTATTTTTTTTAACAAGAAGTCTCTTTCATTAATTTCGAACAACAAGAAGAAAAATTTATTTAACGTATGGTTTTCTTTGTGTGTAGTGGTCAAGTTCTGTCACATTCATTTGAGTTGAAGAGTAAAACAAAGGGTCTCTTCTATGGTTCACCAGCTGTTGTTACTTTCCGTGTCCCATCTAAGGGTGTTCTTCAGGTATTTTATAATTTTTTGCTTCTGGTTTCTATAGACTATAGTTATGATTCTTCAGAATAAAACCAAAGGAATCTTGTAGTTATAATTTTGTTATCTTTCTTGCAACTTAGGCGTATTCAACTCCAATATTGCCTCTAGATGTACTAGCAGAGACCATCCCTGAAAAGAAGCTTGATTTGGTAATGCGTCTGTCCGTTTAAAAAAATTACTTGATTCATCCACATTCTTGGCTCGTTTTTTTGTAGTTAACTAACTTGATTTTTTTTTCTGTTTCTCATGGAACCCATCTTGAACGTGGCTAAAATTCAGGCAAAGGTATGTTAGAATCAGTATCTCTTCTCTCATTCTTTAACGTAGTTTATAAACAGGGGAAGACTTGGTGAAAGTTGCAATAAAATCTTTATGAAGATATATGTTACCAGTTATTCTAACAATCATCAAAATTTCAAATGTTATACGATTCATGACCCTTTACGAAGATTTTAAGCATCATACATTCATACTTATGTTAATCTTCTGATCTGATAATTGTGATTTTTTTTATTTGCAGAGATTGGTGGGTAGATTTGGACCTCAAGTCTCAGTGCTTTCGATTATTGTGACGTTTATGTATTTGATGGTAACTCCATCAAAGGGAAGCAAGAAGAAGCGTTGAGATTAAATTTTTGATCTGGCCATTTTTCATCTTTTCGTGTTAGTAAAAAGATCCCTCTTTTTTTATTGAACCTTTATCATTTGTAGTTGACTTTTTTTTAATTCTTGTGTCTTTCGAATCAGACCAATAGGACAACCCTTTACCAAAAAAGAAAGTCAGACCAATGACAAGAGCACTTTAATTTCCACATACTAAAAATAATTATCCAAAAGAAAGAAAAAACACAAAAGGTTCAATTTTCATATAAAAACTTAACAAGAAACTAATGATCATTATCATAATGGCAAGTAGGGATCAGTCAAACGCAACTGGTGTTGGGGCTCAGAAGAATAAATTGGTGGTCATACATTGGAGGGAACTAGGGAAGGATATGGTGATCAAATCATCAAATAAGAGTATCAAAATAATCCATCAAAACATATAGCTTAGTATATGTTGTGTATTACTGTGTGTAAGAGGAATTTTGTTTTTAAGATTGCAGAGTACTATTTCTTTTCATTTTCACATACTTAACCCAAAAACTTATGATTCAATATCTCTCTCTTTTTCTCAAGCTATACATTAATATGTAGTTCAGGACTACTACACCTGGGTGTTGGAATGAGTCTATAAAGCAATGTATCTGAAACCATTAGTTTAAGGGCAATTTTTTAGTAATTTGAATGCTACTATTTGAAAACAAGAACTTTGGAAAGGCTTCAACTAAATTTGTATTATTTACCAAGAAATATTGGAAAAACATAAGTAGATGTCATATGCATTTTCTTGCATTAGAACCTGTAACACTTTGCATTCCAGAAGGTATTTAAAACACAGTGGTGATGAACTGATGATCAACTTGTCAAGAGGAATAGTAGTTTAATGAAATAGCATAATAACTAAACATGTAAGTAAACATTCAAGCTGAGCAACGGCTTTTCGGTTAGAGTAATCACGAAAAATCGCAATAGACTAATGATTTCATTCTGTGCATCATACTTCGTGATAATCTTTCAAGAACAGCAAATTCAATGGCACATCATTATCATTTTATCACCTACTCTCTTCCTACAAATTGGATAAAGGGAATATGGATACTTATTCAGAACTACAATTGCTTGTAGGCGTGGGCGTTCGGGTTCGATTCGGGTCTATTCGGGTTCAAAGATTTCAGTCCCATTCGGATATTTCTAAATTTCGGTTCGGGTTCGGTTCGGATCTTTACGGGTTCGGGTTCAGATAACTCATTTAAATTATTTTTCAACTTTTTAAATTTATTATATGCTTAAAATTTTTCAAAATTTATAAACAAATTAATATATTACAAATAAATTTGAATAGCATATGTCAAAAGACATAAAATTAACATATAAATTGGGTTGGTTTAAATATTTGGATAGAGAATCAATAGATATTTCAAGTTTTTTAGTGTTTTGAGTATATTTTAGTTATTTTAGACATTTACTTTTGACTATTTGTATATATTTTTAAGTATTTTGGATAATTGAAAAATATTTTATATATCTTGGATGTTTTTAATATACATTAAATCTAAAAATAAGTAATATATTTAGGTATACAAATCTATTTTGGATATATTCGGGTACTCGAAATATTTCGGTTCGGGTCGGGGTCGGTTTCGGTTCTCTAGATACCAAAATTTTAAATCCGTTCGGATATTTAATTAATTTCGGTTCAGGTTCGATTCGGTTGTTCGGATTCGGATTTTTTGCCCAGCCATAATTGCTTGTTCAACATTATGTACAATTTTTTCTTTATTTGTATAATAACCTAGCAAGGTAAAAACTAGTGTAGTTACTTAATCTAACAAACTAATTAAAAAAAAAAACAAGCAGTAGAATTGGAAATAACTAAAAAGCAATAAATCACCAGGGGAAAGTCAAAAGAGGAAAGAA
The DNA here is from genome assembly GCF_000695525.1 of Brassica oleracea var. oleracea. Taxonomy (NCBI): domain Eukaryota; kingdom Viridiplantae; phylum Streptophyta; class Magnoliopsida; order Brassicales; family Brassicaceae; genus Brassica; species Brassica oleracea. The sequence continues at coordinate 442,798 of NW_013617415.1, read as the reverse complement.
AAACAGAAAGGCTTTCACAAAAGAATCAGTTTTTTCGTCTTAAATAATACAAAAAAAGTACACCTAATTTCGGAAAGGACCACGAACGTAGGCCGACCAATCAGAATCTCAGAAGCATTGAACCAGTTCCATGTTTGGTCGGAACGAAAAAAAAAACTAGAGAATCCACACAAATGGCGGCGCATCAACCCTTGTCCCAACCACAGTCCGGTACAGATACAGTTTATCCACCTTCTGTCTTCCCTCATATCCATTCTCCTCCATCCGGTTATTATCGTTCTCGTTAATGATCTCTACATTGAGCCATGGCGCTTTCCGTGCAAGCCTTTTGCATCCCCCAAGAGTGACTTCGCATGACGACATCCAAAGGGATCGCATTGTTTCATACTTGTTCACATCAGCAAGAAGCGCCGCGTCCCCAAACGGACTATCCCTAATCTCTAGCTTCCTCATCTTTTTGCAACCATTCAACACGTACAACATGCCTTTGTCCGTATCCCCAGCAAAAGCTATAGAGAGCATCTCAAGCTGAGTAGCAAACATCCCAATGTAGAGGAAGACTTGGTCTGTGAGGAGACCCGAGACTGAAAGGCGTTTCAGGTTCTTGCATGCTTGCACGATTGCTCCAAAGCCTTCGTCTAGAGGTTGAGATGTGACGTGGTCGGGTTTGTGAGGCTCGAGGATGCAGAGTCTGAACCGGATGAAATTGGGACAGTTCCTGGCAACGGTTATGAGCGCTGCGTTTGTCATCTGCTGGCAGAAGTAGAGAATAGAGTGAAGCTTAGGGCAGCCTGCTGAGATGGCAACTAGACCATCTTCGGTCACAGCTGTGTTGCCTCCACCGTGTAAATCAGTTGGAAAAACCCTAAGCTCTTGTAACTCTTTGCATGTAGAAGCTACCACTTCAAGCCCTTTGTCACCTATACTATCCAGTATCTGCAAGAAAACCATAAAAGGCGATTATTAGTGTTCTAAAAATCGGTCTACGGAACAAATATGATAGAAACGTTTTTCACAGTGATTTTCCAAAAGTCGGTCTAGGCGGCATCCAGGTGTCCGCCTATAATTTAATTCTCTATAGCTCAACTATCGTCTAGCTAATTCTTGAACCAAACCACATTTTTGGGTTCAATTTCGGTTAGGAGTTTGATTTGGTAGATTTTTTTTAAGTTGATTTTCGGATCGGTTTGGTTCGGCGATCGGTTACTTCGGTTTTCTATAAAAAGAATTATAACCAAACCATACCAAAAACCCAAACCGAACTAACCAAATTTATTTATCAAAATTTTATCGAAATTAAACCAAAATCTAGCTGAAATTCAAAACTTTGATTAAGTTCAGTAGATTTTCAAAAGCCGAACTAACTGAATACCGAAACTAAACTTAATTATTCTGCAAAATTTAGGTCGGACCGAACTAACCAAACCGATTAAACTGAACCCACAAGCCAACTATTTCTATATGCGGATATCTTTCTTATTTTAAAGAAACCAGTATCAACTTACCCATAACCGTTGGAGCTTCTTGCAATGCTCAATAAGCTTAATGAGATGGCTGCCATGGATCTCAGCTGCATAACTAAGATTCAAGGAGGTGAGGTTATGACATACAGGGTGGAACGCTGACAGACAATGAGGAGCAGCCTCTAAAAAGCCAGACAAACTCCGTAACGATGTGTATTTCCTTATAGCGGCCTGGAGCTTCAGACAAGACTCTGAATCTTGCTCATCCTCATAAGACCCTACTCCTAAGTCAACTATCTGCGGCGCACACGCCATCAACCTCGCCAATGCATCAAGCGGCACTGCACGGTTTAGCTTCAGACTCCTCAGGTTTGGAGACCTTGCAACTAGCCTCTCTAATGCCACCAGATTGGTTTCACCTTCTAGACACGCAAAGTTCAACGTGACAAGAGATGTGTAAGTCTCTGGGAAACAGCTTAGCCATTGACCTCTGTGATCATCAATTTCATTCTCTTGCAAGTCCAGATCTCGTAGATGCCTACACAGAACACAAAACTTGTAAAAAAAAAACAGAACCAAGTTTAACGTCATTACAACAAAACTTTACCTGCAGTTGGATGCAATGGAGGCTAAACCATCAGTACTAAACCCTTCACAGCTAACAAGCACCAAAGACTTAAAATTCACAAAGGAACGCGAAAGCAGCTCCAAGCCCTCGTCAGTCACAACCATACGCTTCAACCTCAGCTCCTCTAGCCCCACGCGGCTTCTCGCTAAAGCCTCGATCCAAGGCTGCACAAAGCCTCCCCATCCGTGAGGAACCAAGTTGAAGTCAGCGAAGTGAGGCTTCCCTTTCAAGGTTAAGGACTTGAAACAAGGAAACCTCCTGAGTAGCCTCTCGGGGCTTATCGAGTAACAGTTTCCGATGAACACGTTCTGTCTGCTGTATCTCTCGATCTTGAACCAAGATTTGCATACCAGAGATATTGAGTTCCTGTCTTTATGAGATGTAACGAAGTCGAAGACGTGCTCTATCACTTCATCTGGGAAGTAGTTCATATCTTCTTCTTCTTATTCTTCTCTCTAGCAGCAAGAACCTAATAGAGCGAGATCCAATCAGATCCTGAGCTTGAGATAAGCACCAGATACACAAAAGGTCTAGAAGGAAGGAGATAATATAAATCTACACAACTTCAGTGTCGATATAAAAAAAAAACCTTAATGATGATTACAAAGACGTTGACAATGAACAAGAATCATTAATACATCTATAGAATCTCTCTCAACACAGAGCTATTAATAGAAACTTTCTTCCTCCCTCTGAAAGAAGAAAGAAAAAAAAACAATGATGAAGAGATGATCAGAAGATTGATGAGAGAGAGAGAGAGAGAGAGAGAGAGAGAGAGAGAGAGAGAGATCACTACGCAAGCAAATCAAAGCAAAAGCCCAGAAACTAAAAACTCTCTTCTCTCTCTATTCTGTGTCTCTCGGTGACTTGGTAATGGAAAAGAAGTCTTTAACCAACGAAGAAGCACATCACAGTCATTAGGGGGGTCCCCACCTGGCTGTCCGAAACAAAACCGTGGTTTACTGATGATCCAACGGTGAGAGATGGTTCGAAAGAGAGATCTTGACCGTTGATGTGAAATGGCATGCATGTGTCCTTATCACTGCTTACGAGGCCATTCACCAAAGAGAAAAGGCAAGGGTGATGCAGTAGTGTCAGACTTAAGAAAACATTTTTAAAATACCCTCGTTTTATGTATTTAATTACGGAGAAATGCCACAATAGTCTTGTAATAATAAAAGAGTTATTATAATGATTAATTATTCAACTGATTTGGATGCCAAAAAAAAAATATATATATTCAACTGATGTGTGATTAAAGATTGATTAGTGATTATTTTATCTGCTGTACATACCTATATGTTGGCCATTTTTTTTTGTCAATATATTGGCCATTTATTTTGCCAAAAAATGCCAAGTCTTATATAGTTTACTTTAAACTTGATTTCTAGAGATAGTACAGATATTTAATAAATTACATGCTATTTTTATCTAATCATGATGTTTTGTATAATGTTAGTTATTTATTTTCCATCCAAATTTTGCTTTCTTTCTTTTTAAAGATTAGGAAACCAAACTGACTGATCAGCTACCATCAAGTTTATTGAAACTTATTAACTGGCGAATTAAAAAAAATCTTATTAACACGTTTTAAAAGCATAAATTTCAGAATTAGGTTGGTTAATTTGAGATTTAAAAGAAAAAAATAATAGAAAAGTAAGGCTGGCCGAATTTGTCTGGCATGAGGACATACAGCACCCGTGGAGATACGTAGTCAGTCAGTAGGTGATGACATTAGCAAATTTACTATTAAATTCCTTCTTCTCTTTTTTTCTTTCTTACCAAATAAATCCAAACACCACTCCAAATAAAAATCTACAAAATATTTAAATTTAAGTTTAAAAATGGTGGCAGCAATTGCGGAAGAGTATGTTTGATGCGAAAAATACAGTGTACCTTGGTTGAAAGTTGAAACGGTGGGTTGGAATATTAAATGGTACATGAAAAAAACATGGAGGTATTATACAACTTTTGGTTAATTTTTTAGCGATTAAGGAAACATGAGAAACAATAATTTAAGAGGAGAAAAATGTCATTTTAATCATTGATTTTCAAATTTGGTTTAAATAAAAAACCAACATTTTCGTAAACAAGAAAACATTCAATTTTTATTGACAAATTATTTTAATCATAAATTATCATTAATCATATTATTTTAATCGTTAATCAACAGTTATACTGACTAATAAGAATTTTTTTCACAAATACCACATTCATAATACCACTTTTCATGTTTATACTAACCATTTTTACCATCACTTTTAATGAAGGATAAAAGATACTTATACCGTTAGGATTAACTAATCTTAACTTAGAGTTTAGAGTTGAGGGGTACGGTAAGTTTTTTGAAATGTGAAATTTAGTATTATAATAAATATATAAATAAATAATTAAACAAACATATTTTTTTTTAATAGTTTCAAACATAATTTTTCGATTTAAAAAAAAATTCAAATTTTTTTTTTAAAAAAAATTATAAAAAAGTTTGAATTTGAAAAAGTATAATTCGTAAACATAAAAAAAATTATTTATTCTTTTTTATTTTTAAATTAAATAATGATTTATTATATATATAGAGAATGGTATAGGAGTCTTTTGCCACTCAATGAAAAAGATATTTTTGAAAACGTCCTTTTAGTGGTGGTAAAGATGAAAAATAGTACTATGAAAATGGTAAACCTGAAATTTCTCCGACTAACAATATGCCTAAAATAACTTTTAAATATGATAAGTTTTTTTCAAAAATATAAATCTGACATTTTCTCAAAAATTTAAATGTTAACTTTTAGAATAAATTATTTAGTAACTATAACATTTTATAAATATGTATACTGAATAAATAAATTTATAATTTTCATTATTTTCTTCAAAAAGAAAAGTTATATATTTTAATTTATATTATGAAATAGTTATTTAATATATCGATAGTTTAGTTATTATTTATATAATAATTATCAAGAAATATTATAATTGTTGACAATAATTATGTCACTTTTGTAACTATATGAAAACTGAATTATGTTTCATAATTATATTGTCAAAATTTTGATTTTTTTATAAAACGTTATTATTCTCAAAAGAATAAAATTAATGATAGATGGATTTTTCATGATTTCATTAATGTAATAAAATTTTGGATCTTAAACATTTTAGATGAAATTTTCATTAAATGCAGAAATAATCTTGTAACACATTTACATAACCAAAATATTTATCGTCAACATAAGAATCATGAAGACTAAAATGGTTTGAATTATTTATTATTTACAATTTTATTTATTAATGTTATATTTATTAAAAATTTATTTGTCAATACTTAAAATTCAGTATTTAGGAAATTGGGAATTTATATTTGTGCCAAAAAGGCATAAATTTTAAAGCTATTCTAAATAATATTAGTCAGCTGTAGTTGTTGTCTAATGATAAGGTTAGAATATTATAGTCAATGAGAATCAATGATTAAAATAATTTGTCGATAAAAATTGAATGTCTTTTTGGTTTACAAAAAAGTTAGTGCTTTATTTCAAATAAATTTGAAAATTATAATTTAAATGACATTTTTCTTATTTTAAGAGATTAAATAATTATATCATTTCAATATTCACACCAACGTGGAACAAAAGAAACACATAAGAGAAAGAACAAACAATTTTAAATCGTGACCAGTTATAGTTATAGTTATTGTTGGAAAAAAACAAGCATCTTAATTTTTGGAGATATTAAACTTTAAAATGACATATATAAGGAAATAAAGAATAAAATATATGGGTATAACTAAAATAAAACAGGCTTTTTAACCGAACTCAATTATAGACCCACTTGCATATAATTACAAAAGGGAACACACAAAACAAAAGTATACTTGTTGGTTGAAAGAGGAGTCATTTCCTTGCCGCGTTCCACCAAACGTTTGTTTAGTTTTATTTAGGACCTGAATGATTCAAACGCAGCGGTTCGGTTGTGGTTGCAGTAGCGGGAGTTTACGGATGCGGGTGATTGCGGTTTCTAACGGTTTTAAGAGATTTGTATGACTGATACTGCGGTTAAAAATTGATGTGTTTGCGGGATACTTATGACTGGTTAACTACCAAATGCAGCAGCGGTTAAATAATAAATTAACAATATTTACCTTTTATATAGATATAAAATATCAAAAATCATAATATTATAATAAATATGAAAATTATATTTAGAAAGTTATAGTTTTAAATTTTTTAAAATTATAGAAAATACGTTTATTTTAAAATTTTATAATATTAATTAAAATATAATCGATATATTTTACTATTTTATAATTCTAATTGTAAATTTTTATTAAATATTATTATTTTTGTATTTATGCTGTTTAAAAAAAAAAAAAAAATTCCACTCACAACTGCAAACGCTAGCTGGAACCAGCTTTTGAATTTAAGCGGTTTGAAACGGTTCAGAGCGGTTTGAGCGATTGTTACAAAACGCCAACAACCGTTACTAACCGCAAAAACTGCGTTTGCGGGTGGTAGCTGGAAAACCAGTAATGCCCTTAGAGTGTAAATTCGGCTAAAGACCTCCTATTTATTTGGGCTATCACTAGTTAAAATCGAATGAACCAGCAAATTGAGTGTAATATACATTGAGTAATACACAGGGTAGTCTCCGGAAATACACAATACTGCATGCTTTTAATGTATACCTATAATTTTATCCACGCTTTTAAAAAACGCATAATTATTTTTGTGGAATATAGAAAGATATCAATACATTTAAAAAACAAAATTGAAGTTTAATAGATTATTTTCGTTTTAAACATAAAATTTTAATAGATTATTAAATTATAATATATTTAATTATTTAAATAATAGAAAATATTATAAGGTTTTGTTACAATTAAAAAAAGAAGATAAATGTAATTGATTTTAAAAGATATTATAAATTATTTCAAAATTAGAAATTAACAACTATAATTTAGTTTTATATTTTTTACTTTTAATGAATATCTAAGCATTCAAATATCTCTAGTGGCACAAATAATTACAACTAAAAATTTATTCCATATAGTAGTTATGTTTTAATAAAAGAAATATTATATAAACATCTTACAAATGACTCACATTGATTGTTAGCTGGATCCATACAATCTAACCCTTGCATTCGTAGTATAGAGTTTAAATGTCACATCTAACATACAAACAATTGGTTACAAGCAAATTTCATCGAAGAAAATCTCTTTATATCTATTGCGCAAGCCTAACTCATTGAATTATTGAATACCATGTATACATGTTCTTAAGTATTTATAGACGTAGCACTTCTATTTGCCCAACTACAAAAATGATAAAATGATAGTAATATGTGATTCCATATTATAAATTTCATTATTGTGAAAAACGTCCCGTGAATACTGAAAATATATTTGAGAAATTAAGGGCAACTCGAAAGGCAACTTCAAATATAAAGTTTTGCATGCTTTAAAACCAACTTCAGAACATTTCCAAAAGACATTTTATAATTTCGAATATGAAGTTTTTTGTTTCCCAAAAAAGAAATTTAAATCTTCAAATTCGAGGACTGAACTCTATATTTGAAGTTTTACTATTTAAAATTTAAAATTTGAAGTTTCATATTTTTGTTTACATTTTGGTCCCTACAATTACACATCACATTTATGATTCTTGAATATTTTCTCGTTTATCGTTTTAATCCTTAATTTTTTTATATTTCATAAATATTTCAATTTTTTCATAAATTTAAGCTTTACACATAAAATTAAATAAAACTTTTAAATAATTTAAAACTAGATTTAAACAACAACAATATACAAAAAAACTTATAAAATATTACATGAAGACATAACTATTACACAAATTTAAATATTACAACAACACTAATAGTTAGGTGAATTTGATCTGGAACCTCCAAAATTTCTGAAATATTTTCCAAGATGGTGGTTGTTGTTGTTTTTGATGTCTTTTCGTATAATTCTTTTTTTTGTTCAGATCGAACGTATTCACGAATATTAATATCATCGATAAAAGTTAGTTTTTTAGTAATATTTTATCTTTTTCTTTTACTTTCTTGTTCAGTTCCATTATATCTATAAGTATTAATATCACTCGATTTCAATAAATTTTAGCTCGTAATCTATAAATTAAAAATGAAGAGAGTCATTTTTAGCTCGTAATCATATATCCCTTACAAAAATCATTTTATGGAATAATATTGCAATTTACTTGAAGTTTAATATTAATTATGTTATTTAACATAATTAATATTAATATAGAGTTTTGGAAACTTTAAAATAGAGTTTCTTTTTGAAGATGCTTTCAAAACATCAAGTTTTGAAGTTTTATATAGTGGAACTTCATATTTGAAGTTACTTACTTTTAAGTCCTTATACAATTTTATGTTTTTCAAATGATCTTACTAACTTATGTAGCTATCATTTTAGTCTTTATAATTTTTATCTTATTCAAATATAAATATATTAATTACAGTAAAACAAAATTACAATGTATATTTAGTACAAATTATAAAGCGAAAATACAAAAAACATAAAATTATATGAAAATAAAATTATTAGATCAAATAATGAAAGTACAAAATTTTAAGAACTTTAGCTTGTAACCTCCAAATAAAAATAAAAAGACTCGGTCATTATTCCGAAATGCATGTAATATGGTATTAAAATGTATTATCTTACTAATTAATAATGTGTTTGATATTTTTATTTTATGTTTTATTGCTAAAAAAAGTTTTATGATTTTTGTTAACATTTATCAATAAGGAGGACTATACTGTAAAACATAAAAAAAATTAAAGTTAAGTTTGAAGTTGTTTTATTGGAGAGGAGCACCCTCAAATTTCAAATTTGAGGTTTTGCTTACTTCAAAAATTAAGTTACTTTCTGAGATGCTCTAAAATATGTCTAATTTTGTCGATACATGTTTTAGCTTCTTCTTTTTTTCTGACGACAAGTCAAGACATGTTTTAGCTTAAACTCTTCAGAAATGTTAATGTAAGAATGTATGGATATAAAACAGAAGAGTGGTGGATGTGCATTGTTGTTTTTGTGGATAGGTCCACTTATCTCTTGTATCTCATCGTATTCTAAAAAATGACTGCCATGTGAAGACCACCACTTCCTTCCTCTCTCTCTCTCTTCCCTTTATATAATCACATGTCAAGATTTTAATTATTACCCCCAAATTACACATAATTACTGTTTTAAGAAATGATTATCTAGCCGTTGATTGCTGGTTTCTTTCTATTGGTTAAAAAAGCAGTTATTAATGTCTTTATTATACTAAAGAAATTGAAGTACATTTTGATAGACCAGAAATCTTGGCTAGAATCAAAGCGACGAAAATATTGAATGATTAGTGTTTGATTAGATGGCCATTTCGTAAGATTTTGTGAATAGCAAGAAATAGGTATCCCATGGTGTAGCCCTTTGGTTTAATGAACCGTTTAATCAAATTACTCATCGAATTCCAAAACGACCGAAGCATAGTGATTTTTATTCTCCTCACCTCTGTTCTCTATTAGCAATGATTTTGCTAGGTCATGTGAAAGCAAAGTTCAAGCCCAAGAAGGCCCAAAGATGCTCTTATCTATATAACTGGTGGTCCTCCATAAACGCCTACTTGGTAGATAAAGGATAAAACTCTCACTGTGCATAGACATAATACACACAGCACACGACATAATAAAGATTGTACATATACATCATATTGAGTATTGACAACATTGTCACTTTTGATTTGTCACCCTACCATTTTTGTCGATCACCCTTATGAAACTTCACCGCCTATGAAACATGATTATTTTTCCAATAGCAGTAGCGGCTATAGAGTATGGATATTGGAATTCACTGTTTTTTTGTGCATTTGTGTGTTTATATACACTATAATGAAAACTAATCTAGTTTATAGCTATCTATCAAATAATACAGCACAAAAGCAAACGAAAAAAAACAATGTTTGCAGAAATATTGCAGCACAGTTCGCGAAGGTGGAAGTTCATAGCGGTTCCTCGACGTTGTTTTGATATGACAGTTGGTCTCTTCATGGAAGGCTTATTGAAAAAACTCAAGGTAGAGGAGATATGGGGATTCAACTAAATGATACAGTGGAGAAGGTGGTGAACTCTCACAGAAGGAGAAGACGCAGAGGGGCCATCTGTAATCTAATTGAGGAAGAGATACACAACATGAGAACAAGAGGTCTAGATGAGAGAGACAATACTCGATTATGGAAGGCGGGGGAAAATTTATACAAAGAAAGTTTCAGCTCTAAGAAACTTGGAGACTTACTAGAACAGCCCACCCAAAGGTCGAATGGCACAGAAGTATCTGGTTTCAATTCAACACTCCAAAATACTAGTTCATGGCTTGGATAGCTATCCAGAATAGACTTCCAAAAGGCAACAGAATTTCCAACTGGAACATTGCAACGACAACAACTTGCTGTCTCTGTCCTGCGATGCTTGAAACTAGAAACCACTTGTTCTTCCAATGCTCTTTCTCGGAGGAGATATGGAGAAACCTTACTCATAAGTTACTATCTGGGCAATACACTAGTGAATGGGATAAGGTCACTCGCCTTATAAATGATCAAACACGGCAAAAGGTACATTTGTTCCTCCTCATATACATGTTTCAGGCCACACTATCAACCATCTGGTACGAAAGGAATGGGAGGCGGCATGGAGAGAAGGCTAATTCCCCTGCAGTTCTGATTAAACAGATCGACAAGCTGGTCAGGAACCGCATCTCAAGCTTAAGAATGATGGAAGATCAAAAGTATACAAACGCCATGGAGATATGGTTCCTTTCGATGATCTATTTTTCTTTTTGGATTCTAAGTTTAAGTTTTATTTTCTAAAAACTCTCGCCTAAAATCACAATCATTGTACAAATGTTTTTTTGAATAAATTTAATATTTTTTTTTTTTAAAAACAATGTTTGGATTTGGTGTTTGTGACTGACATTTCAGCTAATATTTTCAAATTTTGTCGGATTTATTTGATTTTAAACTATATTTCTGTGTTGCTAAAAAAAAACTATATTTCTGTTGTTAAAAAAAAACTACATTTCTAAAATCAACACACATATATGTATATATGAACTATATGTTTGTCTTGCCAAGTTAGATATCGTTTCGACTATTTCTTAGAAGTACCAACTTTATATAAGCATACAAAAGTTTTATCCCGTGTCAAATTAATGTATTTAAAGAAAAAAATTAAGGTAGTTGAAAAGCAGGAACTGAAATTTTTTTTATGTATCTATATTATTAAAGCAGAAACATTGCGTTGGACCTCACATTTATTTTGTAAGTTTTTAAATTAAATGCATCTTTCTA
>NW_013617415.1:424145-429548 GCF_000695525.1 Brassica oleracea var. oleracea | reverse complement strand
TTGATTTGGTGGTCAGCCAATTCATCTTTGTGTGTTGTTTGGTGGTTAGCCAACGTACTACATTCTTTCTTGGGTGGTTAGCCTTAGATCGTGGGTATATCAAGAGCCATTACGCATCTCTTGACGATCCTTTCAATCCATCTCAGTTCCAGAAGTGTCATTTTCCTTCTCAGATCATATCCAACATCCAGCTAAAGTGATCTTTCAATTCATGACGTATCAAGTGGTATCAGAGCCACTTTGGCTGGTTTGTTTTCATTTCATCTTTTCATCTTCTCATCTCTCCACAAATTCCTTTTATTATTTCTTGTTGGATCCGGGATGTTCCTTTACTCCCTTGTGATCGCCAGTTTAAAAAAAAAGCGAAAAAAAAGAAAAAAAAGTAAAAGATTTGGCTTGAATCACTTCTGAAAAGAAATCCAGGGGGAGTGGTGGAAGAGAAACCTTGCAGGCTGAAGAGAAACCCAACCTTAAGACAGTTAAGGCGGATCCGTATAAAAATCTCTTCATCTTCTTTCTCTTTTCTTTTACCCATAAAAGGTTGTTTTGGTTTTTGATTGCTGATTTTTGACTGCCTATCATCCTTTGAACTAGTGAAAAGAACTCTGAGTGATCACCTAAAAATTGTGAGCTAAACACTTTGAGAGTGTGAGGATTTTTATTTGCTAACTCTTTGGTTAAGTGTTTTTAAGGATGTTTGGACTTCACAAGAAATCAAACCAGGCTTCAAAACCACAACAAGACGTTTTTTATCCTTTTAAAACCGTTGTTTGAAAAAGAGCAATTGATTTTTGGAGATAAGAAACAGTTTGCTTCTAATGGGTTTGATTTTGTGCAGAAACAAAGAAACCAAAGGAAGAGACAAAACAGGTTAGATGATGATGAGAAGTGGTCAGAAATGGTGATTGTCCCTTCACCAAAGCCAAGATAAGCAACTGAGATATGCTTGATCGGAACGAGGTTCAGACTTATGCCAGTTAGGAGAAGATGTTGCAAAAGGCAATTTTTGCTATTCAGTAACTCAAAAAAAAAGGGAAATAATCTCAAACGAGGTAATCATTCTTCTCTTTCAAATTCCAGTTTGAAAACTAATGAGATCTCTTTTGATAAAAGCAAAGATGTAAAAACCACAAGCAAAACTCATTCTAAGAGGTGCTTCAAATGCCATATGATCGGTCATTATGCTAACAAGTGCCAAAACCAGAAACCGTTGGTGACTTTGGAGAATGACAAAGTTGAAACCGAACCAGAAAAGGAAGAACTTTCAGTTTCATTGCTGATTTTCGATGACTTCAGAAATAAGCCAATGGATGGGCTAGATGAAGAATAAATTGGTGGTCATCAAGCAAACCAAGAAGGATCTTCTTCCATTCAAAAACTGGACCGAACTCAAGGTGAGCATTGTGCTGATTATAATTCTTTTGCTTATAACCCTTTTCCTTTTAATGTTACAGATTTGAGGACAAATCTTTTTGAAGAAGGAGGGAATGATGTGCCCCATTTCATGGATTAGTACATGGAACCAGCTCCGCATGGAGATCAGGACGTCCTGAACAATTTAACTGAGGTTCATCCATCCAACTGTACCGATCAGACTAACCGAGCCATGTACCGGATCGACCCGCGTACGTCCGGAATGGAGCTAAGGCTGGAACCACGTCCAGACAACCGAACTGACCGTACCAGAACTTGTCTTTCCCGACCATCTCGACATTCTAAGGACAATAGTCGAGCCAGAATTAGCTTGGATCGTGAAGAACCTGAAGACAGACATGGATTCTCACCCGGCGAACCATCCAGACAGTCCCGCAAGAGTCCTTATCGTTACCGCCATGCATCTATCAGGTTCAGATGAACCTGGACAATAGCCGAACGGTTTCCTTGACCAGAACGTGAACCGAAGGGTCATCTTTGATCAATCTGCATGGAAGACTGAGTCTTTCACTCATTAATAATATTATAGTCAATGTTTCTATTTTCTATGCATTGTTTTCCCACAATTCTCTTTAATTCTCTTTGACTACAAGTAGTATAAATATGTAATCTCTTTCATGAATAAAATCAGTCTAAGTTTGAGTTTATTTTTGTTTTTTTCTTTTCTATGAGTGAGAGAGAGGGTTCTTTAGTTAGTTCATTGGTGTGAACCGACTTGTTGATTTGGTGGTCAGCCAATTCATCTTTGTGTGTTGTTTGGTGGTTAACCAACGCACTACATTCTTTCTTAGGTGGTAAGCCTTAGATCGTGGGTATATCAAGAGCCATTCCGCATCTCTTGATGATCCTTTCAATCCATCTCAGTTCCAGAAGTGTCATTTGCCTTCTCGGATCATATCCAACACCCAACTAAAGTGATCCTTCAATTCAGGACGTATCAAAAGTTGGCCATTCATGTGAAAGGTGGTGATTTTCTTGAAATTCGAACAGTCTCTTTGGAAAAATTTAATGGGTATCTTCAATAAGTTTTCCATAGTATATGTATACATTGATGCTTTCATGCTCCAATCCATCCAGCATTTTCCTTTCGGATCTGCATCCTGAGATTGAGTCGTAGCAAGGACTTGGTGTGTTGCTTCTCTTAATTTCTTAAACTTTAGGCTAGGCTTGCGGATTCGATTTCTTCACTTAGTTCAGGTTGGTTAGTTCGGAGTTCAATTAGTTAGGGTGGTCGAAATCTCACCAAAGTGAGCCGAGAAGAAATCCGCTTCGGTTCAGCCTCGGTTAGTTCGGGTTCAAATTTTCAAAGAGAGTTTTTGGCTTTTGGAATATAATTCGAAAGTTTTAGTTAAGTTTGGTTGTTTCGATTTGGATTTTAGTTTGTTTTTTTTGTTATAATTGGTACTGTTTCTTTTTAAAAAACCGAACTAACCACCAAATCGAAATTCATATTTTTTTTAGTTGTCGGATTAAACCAACTGAACTGAAAACCAAAATTTTTGGTTCAGCAGGTTTGGTTAATAACTGCATGCCTACATCTGGCTCTTACACGAGGCTTATATTGCGAACATAGTTTTTTTTTTTTTGAAAAAATATTGCAAACATAGTTAAGAATATCCCAACCATATTATTTTCATTTTGCTTATTATGAAAGCGCGAGGGAGTATTCTTATTTTAGATTATGCACTTTATTAGATTATTGATTATCTATGATGTTCAAGGTTAAATATTAAAGAAAAAGCCATAAGATTTTCGTTGAACGTTTAGTTTTAATGAGTTTTTATTATATGGAAAAATTGATGTAAGAATTAGTGTTCTAATGGCATCTCCATATTTTTCCACTCCATTTTAGAGTAAAACATGGAATGGGGATAAAGATGCTTGGATTTGATTGATAATTAGTTATTTCGTTTAAAAAAATGTAGATTTAGTTTAGCAAAGTTTGATCAAAAAAAAATTAGTAAAGTTTGGTGATTACTGCAATCAAAGTGAATCTTATATAGAATAATAAAAAAATTTCTTAACACAAGTTCTGAAAATTTACAAGGTGTTACTTTACTTTTGACATATGTGTTTTAAATATCTTTTAATTGATTTACTCATTTATTTTATTATTAATTTATTTTGCAATTACAAATCTCTTTCACCATATTATATGTTTTATTAGGGTGAAATATCAAAGATTATAAATTTTCTAAATCTCTCATATTTCATTAAATAAGTAAGATTTCTTAAAACACAAATTTAGCCACATATCAACTAACTTTTAAAAATTTGTATTTAAAATTTTCAAGATTCTTCTAGCATGATAATATATTTATCATTAGTATCTTGAATATTTAATTATCTTATATTTTCCTTTCTACAAAGTTTTGTTATAATTAAAATTGCATCCTTTGTAACTATATATTTTTATAGGGTTTTTGCCAAAACTAACCCACAACTTGATTTTAATCTCAAACCTATACCCAAACTTGAATCAAATGCAAAACTAACCTAAAAGCCTA
Organism: Brassica oleracea var. oleracea; assembly: GCF_000695525.1. NCBI lineage: Eukaryota > Viridiplantae > Streptophyta > Magnoliopsida > Brassicales > Brassicaceae > Brassica > Brassica oleracea. The sequence continues at coordinate 425,607 of NW_013617415.1, read as the reverse complement.
GTGAAATTACAGCTCAACCCCTTGTGACCAAACAAAAAAATAGAAGCCATTTTTACGAATATAGCCCCAGTAAATCGTCTGAGTCGTCTGAGATGTTGGAAGTCGTCTGGACGACTGAAGTTTAAGTCGTCTGGTACCAGTTTATTTTAAAAATAATTTATAAATCTTGTAAAAAAATATTTTGATGCGTGAAAAATAAAAATCAAGTAATTATAAACAGTTTTAAGTGATATAAATTAAGATATGATAAAATTGATTTGTTTTGAAGATAGATGAGTGGAAGTAGTGAATCATGAAATACTTTGGTTTAGGAGTTTGGCAAACATATGTTGTAGTATTGTATGTATTGTTAGGGTTAGATTTTGGAAAACTAAAATGTTTTTTTCAAAAATTAGTTTTCACCTATATGTGTTTATTTATGTGTATAGTAAACACTTTTCAAGTTTGATTTGATTTTATGAAGTCTTTAACTAGATAATTAAGTTTAGGGGTTATGTTTAGGGTGTGGACAACTTATATTTCAGTCGTCTGTTGAATAATTTACTCAGACGACTTACATTTCAGTCGTCTGGTGAAGAAATTAAAACAGACGACAAGTCGTCCAGAAGAGTTTAATTATTTTAGCGGGAAATTAAATATTTTTAGCGGGAAACTAAAATACAAGACTTTCCAGACGACTTACAAGTAAGCCGTCTGGTTTAAATTATTTAAGCGGGAAAATAATTTTTCTTAAAAATTTTAGGCGGGAATATTTGGACGACTTACATGTAAGTCATCTGTTTTAATTTCTTCACCAGACGACTGAAATGTAAGTCGTCCGAGTAAAATGATCCGATTAGGTTAAAACGTACATTGGTAAAATTAAAGGTTCGGTACGATGTGGACGACTGAAATATACGTCGTCCGAGTAAATTATTCAACAGACGACTGAAATATAAGTCGTCCACACCCTAAACATAACCCCTAAACTTAATTATCTAATTAAACACTTCATAAAACCAAATCAAACTTGAAAAGTGTTTACTATACACATAAATAAACACATATAGGTGAAAACTAATTTTTGAAAAAAACATTTTAGTTTTCCAAAATCTAACCCTAACAATACATACAATACTACAACATATGTTTGCCAAACTCCTAAACCAAAGTATTTCATGATTCACTACTTCCACTCATCTATCTTCAAAACAAATCAATTTTATCATATCTTAATTTATATCACTTAAAACTGTTTATAATTACTTGATTTTTATTTTTCACGCATCAAAATATTTTTTTACAAGATTTATAAATTATTTTTAAAATAAACCGGTACCAGACGACTTACACTTCAGTCGTCCAGACGACTTCCAACATCTCAGACGACTCAGACGATTTACTAGGGCTATATTCATAAAAATGGCTTCTGTTTTTTTGTTTGGTCACAAGGGGCTGAGATGTAATTTCACTAGGCTTTTAG
>NW_013617415.1:391514-422388 GCF_000695525.1 Brassica oleracea var. oleracea | reverse complement strand
CTCATTGTGGAGAGAAAGTGAGAGATATGTTGTGTTTAGTTCACAAGAATGGAAAAAGAAGAAGGGTAAATCGATTTTGGGAGCATTAAGAGCTTCAAATTGGTTGTTCATGGTGGTTGTGGTATTGATGACAATGGCAATCTTGTAATTACTTGAAAATGATGAGGGTGAGAGAGTAAAAATGTCATTTTCGAAAAAAAAAAGAAAAAAAAATTGATGGCATTTTCGTAAATTATATGAACTTGTGGGGGTGAATAGGGCAAAACCAATTTTCAAAAAAAAAAGAGGTTAGTTTTGTGTTTGACTTTAAGTTATAGGTCAATTCTGCAAAAAGCCCTACTTTTATTAATATGTTTAGTTTAATTATTTTTCTATAGTTTTTATATTAAATTTTTGATACGTTAAATTTAGATCATGTAAATTTTCCCTTTTATAATATAAATATATTTAAACTTGATTGGAATTTGTCTTTTACATTATGAAATTTTGATGGACTTTTACATGTCATTAATATTTTAATTAATAATTTTGAGACATAAAACCTCTTCAATAAGGTTTTTACTAAAATTTTTGATAAAATAGCTTGGATAATTTTCAACCCATTTTGATATTTTAAAACGACAATAAACTATGAGCGAGCTTTAAACTGATTTAAAAATAAATAAATAAATAAACTGAATGTTGAAGTTTATAATGGTTGTTTAGGGTGGTTTATGATTTATGAATGGAACTATTAAGAAAACACATATTGACAAACTAATTTAATTAAAATTTTCAAAGTGCGTAAATTAAATGAAGGAAAGACGGATTCTGTTATTAAACTTAAAGGACGGGCGTGCATGGTTGCCACTTGTCCATGCATTTTCTTCTGATTAGAACACAAAATACGTACTTCTTCTCTCACCTACTCACACTACTACCTCACAGAATATCTGTATGCAGTAAAAAAAAACCCACAAAAAATCTTACAGGCATATGTATTTAAATAAATAGTCTAATTAATATCGGATATATTAATTTGATTAGTATATTTACATTTCTCTTGTATTTGTAAATATATACGTGCTTGTATTTCTCCAGAATTGCTTGTAAATTAAGAATCAAATTTGGTCCGAATTGGTATAATGTGATCAAGTAAGCAAATATGATCCTCTCTTCCGAAGCAACCAAAGTCACAACCACCTGTATTGTTTGTCTTTGTATATATATACTTGCTCACATTTTTATTTTCTGAAATAGATTGTATACACATACAAATATAAGTAAATTAACAAATCACATGTTGACCACTAAGTCATGAGAGTAATTACAATGTTGACTTAAACTATAATTTCAGTTCTAGAGAGAGAAAGAAGAAGAGGAGAGAGAAGGGGAGAAAGAAGACGCCATTGAATTATGGAAAAGAGGGATGAACAGAACTTTTGCAACACCTGTTCAACATTCACCTTCCACTCGTCTCCTCCTTCTTGGTTCCATTTTTTAACTTAACCTCTCTTGAAACTCTGGTTGAGTTTTACTATAATCAACGTTCATTTAGTGTCACAAGATCTCGCTTCGAACTTTGCTATATCATCATAATCTTTTTCACAATCCTTTTAAATCCCCTCCTCCAAAACCCTAGATCATGAATGTGAGTTATACAAATGTCACCCCTTACCATAAATAGTAGTTCAAAGAAAAAAAAACAAAACAAAAGCTTCTTGTTTAGACAAACCAAATCTCTGATTGCCCAGCGTCCATTATAAGCCACTGTTTTGATCTGCACAACACACACAAAAAGTCTCTCTCTCTTCTCTCTTCTCTCTTCTCTCTATCTCTATCACTGAAACCCAAAGCCATCCACCATTTGTTCTTTTTTCCTTCACACACTGTTTCCACACTTCCTTTTTACTAGGCAACCAATTGAGTTAAAGATGATGATGGATGAAGTTCATGATGTGGAAACCAAAGCATCTGCTTTAATGGCAAGTGTCCATCATCGTCCAGGGTTTGGATCCGGGTCTGGCCATGTTCATGGGTTATCGGCGTCTGTGCCTCTTCTGGGTGTTAACTGGAAGAGGAGAAGGATGCCCAGACAGAGACGATCTTCTTCTTCCTTTAACCTTCTCTCTTTTCCTACTTTGCCTCCTTCTTCCTCCCACGTGCCAACTCCTCTTCCCGCACGTGTAAGTCCCTCCTCCTCTCTCTTGTTTTTTGAGTTTTATTTTTCCCCTCGATATTATTTATTATTTATTAGTTTTAAAAATAAATTAAGCCTTTAATGATTCTCTTTATATCTGTGTGGATCCAAGTGAAAATATTTAATATTGTGTATATGATCTATGTATATTTCCATTTGACTGATTCTAAAATAGATTCAATGTATCATGTATGTTATGATGTAAAAAATAATAATGATGTCAGAAAATAGACACAAGAAGGCTAAGATTTCTCTTCCAAAAGGAACTGAAGAACAGTGACGTCAGTTCCCTCCGCCGAATGATACTCCCCAAGGTACCATCTCTGATTTGTATGATCATGATAGATTATATATTGAAGATGATGATGATGATGATGGTTGATGCAGAAAGCTGCGGAGGCTCACTTGCCGGCCTTGGAATCCAAGGAAGGGATACCTATAAAAATGGAAGATTTGGATGGTCTTCACGTTTGGACCTTCAAGTACAGGTATGTACTTATAATTTCATAATACCTTCATAATTTAATTAATTACCTAATTAATTAGTGATATGTCATAATGTCATTGTATAATCGAATCAACTATTCAATTTCATAAGTTACAAATTGGTTTTAGTTTTGATATCTATTGATATACTTGGTTGATCGCTAGTTTGGGTAGTATATTCACTTATCCATGTTTTTTGGTATGAAAAAACAAATGATTACTTATCCATGTTTCTCCTAATATCTTTAATTTGTTATCTATTCAAGTCTCCATAGTCTCTAACTACTACTATCACTAATTCACTCTATATGAGCTTTCAAATTGTCCCTGTGATGGCATATATAATATATTATCACTTATTTAAGGACCGACCTTAATAAGATCTTAACAATTGGATCTTGAGTCTTGGCCTAATGTTGTGATCTTTAGGTACTGGCCAAATAACAATAGCAGAATGTACGTGCTAGAAAACACAGGTACACTTACTTGTAACCCTGAATAATAATCAGATGTAATTCTCTTTCTAACTGTATCATGAATCAACGACTAAATCATTGTTAAAATACTCAATTTGAGCTGGGTTTTATTTCCAGGGGACTTTGTGAATGCTCATGGTTTACAGCAAGGTGACTTCATCATGGTGTACCAAAACCTCTACCCTAACAATTACGTACGTAACACGTCACCAAAATCCAAAATCTTTTGTCATGTATACACTCAAATTTATTTATTTATATATTCAATTCAGGTGATACAAGCAAGAAAGGCATCAGAAGAAGAAAACTTAACAAAGATTGAAGAAGACGACGTTTACACAGACTTAACAAAGATTGAAAACACTGTGGTTAACGATCTTCTCATCCAAGATTATAATCATCATTACAACAGCGACAACGGAAAATGTTCTTACTATTATCCCATCATCGACGACGTCACCGCCACAGCCACTACCGCGTCTTTCGTCTACGACACGACGGCTCTAACCTCCAACGATACGCCTCTCGACTTTTTGGGTGGACTCACGATGAGAACTAATAATTATTACTCCAAGGTTGGATCTTTCGAGGGTTTTGGCTCAGTCGAGAATATCTCTCTCGATGACTTCTAGAAAATCGGATCGAGCTATGGGCTCATGATGAATATTCTTGATGGTGATCAACTTTTTCTTTTACAAGATATATATAAAAATGCAGTGAACAAAAAGGTGTTTTATATTACAGTATGACGAGCATAGGAGCCGTGGAAGTGTTTTGTACTTGATGAATAATGTAACTATGTCCATGTGTCGCGGCTTTAAGTTATTAATCCTTGCCCGATATGAAAAGCAAAACACAGTTTTCATTTTGGGAAATTTGTTGTTTCTTTTTGTAAAAGCAAACCAATTTCGTTATATATATGAACTTGTCTTTTGAAATCGTGTTAAGTCTTAACTATTCATTTAACCATTAACAAATTATTCTTTATTAAACTGTTTTGGAAATTTAATTTTTTAGTTCATAAGGCTTAATCAAATTTAAATAGTGTTAGTGTTTACCCCTGATCAATCAAAACTCCGTGCAACATTCAAAAGTTTGCGATGGATCCAAAATCATATATATATAGGACACAAACCATTTGGATATTTTGCTCAGACTCTTTCAACATTTCCCCCATTCTAATTATCCTTTTACTAACGAAGATATAAATTTCTAATTTCTAATTTTCTTTTAATTTCTGTAGAAAAATGTGTAAATATATTTTAGGTTTTATGCAGAATGTTTAAGGGATATATAATACATTTATACATTAGGGATTATAATTGTAGTACAATTAACATTAATTTTTTGGATTTTTGATATTTTGTGTGTTGATATATAATTTTAACTATTCTTATTTTAGACACATTTAAGCATTTTAAATAGTTTGAATATATACATTATTTTTTTTAATATATTGGAGAGACTATCTTGAAGATGTAAGAGTTAATGAAATGGTTTAAAGCCTAGGAATCAAAGGAGAACGTGAAACAAGGAGGAAAAGCTTCAAGTCTCACATCGGCTTGGAACGGGTTCACGAAGCCAAGGGCAACTACCAAGTGAAGACCGCTGCACCCTCAAAGGTTCATGTGCATCCTGCTGGGAGGTATCTAAAAGCAATCAAAAGAAAGACTAGGAAAAGACAGTGATGACACATAACAGTAATATCTTAGCGGTCTACAACAGGGGCGGATACGGAAAACAATTTAATATGTAACACAATTTATATATTTATATTCTATATTTATTAAAATATTAAATATAATTTACTTCATTAAATTATTATTTTTAAATATACACTAGTCACAACAAGTTTACATTTTATAAATTTCAAAAATAGATCATATAAAAAAAGATAATTAATTTTTATAATTTTAAATGTTCCACACATTAAGTAATATTATAAAATTATATACAGAACATAATATGTTTATTACAAAAAGAATTATTTATTCATTTTAAATTTTTAATATTTAATCTAAGTAAAGAAAATATTAATAAAAATAAATTTTAGAGTGAAATTTAAATAAGTTATATTTTTTATTTGTAAAAAGTTATATTAGAAAAATGAAAGAAAAGAAAACAATTGTAAAAGAAAGAAAAATAAATGTAGGTAGCAAAATAAATGAGAACTATTACCCAGACTTCAGAGTGGATTCTATTTCGCGAACTTGGAATTCACAGGCACTTCGGACATTGGTGGACCCACATGATGTGAAAATTATAGAAATTATACCACTGAGCAGAACCCAGATGGTAGATAGGGATGAATGACATTTCACAAACAATGGAAAATATACGGTCAAACCAGGATATCATGTAGAACAGGTTTACCCAGACAGGGACAAACTGATGCGCCTCGGATAATAGACCCGGACCAGGATGATGCGACCATGGATGAGCCAGATGATTCTTCCACGAAGGACAAACCATTATGGATTGGTGAGCATACTGATCTAAAACCTGCTGATGAGACTGAAGACGAGCTGGAACCAGCTGAAGAGAGTATGCATGAGCTGAAACCAGCTGAAGTGAGAGTAGATGAGCTGGATGAGCTGAGTGAGCTAAGTGACACTAGCTTGGAGCTGAATGAGCTAAGTGACACTGAAGATGGAGTTGGTTTAGTTGCTGGGCGAAATGAGCCTTTTACACCAAATTCGACCAGACCTTTCCTCAATTTGGATCGATTTTACACCAATTTGGGTCGGTTTTCCTCAATTTGGGTCGGTTCATAACAAATTCAATTTGGGTCGGTTTTACACCAAATTCGACCAGACCTTTCCTCAGTCTATTTCAAACCCATTCTCATCAAGAATACCAAGAGGGAGTCAGCAAGGAAGTCTTGGTCGTGCATGGGAAAAAGAATTCAACAAAAATCATTAATTTCGGTCTTTAGTCATAGTCTTCATTTCTAGTTTCTATTTCTTGTTTTTAGCACATTCTTCTTTGGATTTCTACAACTTGTAATCCTATAAATATTGACTATGAGCCACGAAATAAAGCAACATTTTCCCCCTTTTATTGAGTTTATCTCCTTTGTTCTTTGTAGAACACTTCTTGTTTCTTGGTGCGGTTAGCTCCAAGTAAACTTCTTTATTTCGTTGGACTTGTGCGTCATATCAAGCAACGTATAGAAACCCTTCTTTTGTTGGACTTGTGCGTCATATTAAGCAACAACTGAAGTTTGGTAGTATCAAAAGATTTTCCGCCCCTCTTGTGTCACCGTTCAATCCATCAGTTCTCCCTTTTGGCGAGTTCATATCCCTTTAGTCCGATTGAGTGATCCTTTCCTAATTTAGGGCGTATCAAGTGGTATCAGAGCCACTTTGGCTGGTTTGTTTTCATTTCATCTTCTCATCTCTCCACAAATTTCTTTTATTATTTCTTGTTGGATCCGGGCTGTACCTTTACTTCCTTGTGATCGCCTTTAAAAAAAATGATATAAAAAAAAAGAAAAAAAAAGTTAACGTTTTAGGCTTGAATCACTTCTGAAGAGAAATCCAGGGGGGGGGGGGGGAGAGAAACCCTGCTGGCTGAAGAGAAACCCAGCCTTAGGACAGTTAAGGCGGATCGACATAAAAATCTTTTCATCTTTCTTTCTCTATTTACCCTTAAAAGTTGTTTTGGGTTTTGATTGATGAATTTTGACTGCCTATCATCCTTTGAACCAGTGAAAAGAACTCTGAGTGATCACCTAAAAATCGTGAGCTAAACACTTTGAGAGTGTGAGGATTTTTATTTGCTAACTCTTTGGTTAAGTATTTTTCAGGAAGTTTGGACTTCACAAGAAACCAAATCAGGCTTCAAAACCACAACAAGTCGTTTTTTATCCTTTTAAAATCATGTTTGAAAAAGAACAATTCATTTTTGGAGATAAGAAACAGTTTGCTTCTAATGGATTTGATTTTGTGCAGAAACAAAGAAACCAAAGGAAGAGACAAAACATGTTAGATGATGATGAGAAGAGAGTCAGAAATGGTGATCGTCCCTTCACCAAAGCCAAGAGAAGCAACTGTGATATGCTTGATCGGAACGAGCTTCAGACTTATGCAAGTTTGGAGAAGGTGTTGCATAAGGCAATTTTTGCTATTCAACAACTCAAAAAGAAGGGAAACGCCAACACTTCTTCTGCACTAAAACATCATAATCTCAAACGAGGTAATCTTTCTTCTCTTTCAAATTCTGATTTAAAAACTAATGTGTTTTCTTTTGATAAAAGCAAAGCTGTGAAAACCACAAGCAAACCTCATTCTACCAGGTGCTTCAAAGGCCGTATGATCGGTCATTATGCTAACAAGTGCCAAAACCAGAAACCGTTGGTGACTTTGGAGAATGACAAAGTTGAAACCGAGCCAGAAAAGGAAGAACTTTCAGTCTCATTGTCGATTTTCGATGATTTCACAAATGAGCCAATGGAGGGGCTAGATGAAGTACAAATCTGTGGTCATCAAGCAAACCAAAAAGGATCTTCTTCCATTCAAAAGTCGGACCAAACTCAGGGTGAGCATTGTCCTGATTATAATTCTTTTGCTTATAACCCTTTTCCTTTTAATGTTACAGATTTGAGGACAAATCTTTTTGAAGAAGGAGGGAATGATGTGCCCCATTTCATGGATCAGTACATGGAACCAGTTCCGCATGGAGATCATGACGTTCTGAACAATTCAACCGAGGTTCATTCATCCAACCATACCGATCAGACTGACCGAGCCGTGTACCGGATCGACCCGCATACGTCCGAAATGGAGCTAGGGCTGGAACCACGTCCAGACAACCAAACTGACCGTACCAGAGCTCGTCTTTCCCGACCATCTCGACATTCTAAGGACAATAGTCGAGCCAGACTTAGCTTGGGTCGTGAAGAACATGAAGACAGACATGGATTCTCACCCGGCGGACCATCCGGACAGTCCCGCATGAGTCCTTATCGTTACCGCCGTGCATCTATCAGGTTCGGATGAACCTGGACAGTAGCCGAAGGGTTTCCTTGACCAGAACGTGAACTGAAGGGTCATCTTTGACCAATCTGCATGGAAGACTGAGTCTTTGACTCATTAATAATATTCTAGTCAATGTTTCTATTTTCTATGCCTTGTTTTCCCACAATTCTTTTTAATTCTCTTTGGCAACAATTAGTATAAATATGTAATCTCTTTCATGAATAAAATCAGTCTAAGTTTGAGTTTATTTTTGTTTTTTTCTTTTCTCTGAGTGAGAGAGAGAGTTCTTTAGCTAGTTCATTGGTGTGAACTGGCTTGTTGATTTGGTGGTCAGCCAATTCATCTTTGTGTGTTGTTTGGTGGTTAGCCAACGCACTACATTCTTTCTTAGATGGTTAGCCTTAGATCGTGGGTATATCAAGAGACATTCCGCATCTCTTGACGATCCTTTCAATCCATCTCAGTTTCAGAAGTGCCATTTGCCTTCTCGGATCATATCCAACACCCATCTAAAGTGATCCTTCAATTCAGGACGTATCACAAACCACTATTAATGTTTGGACCCACAGTGGATGTATTGAAGGCGTTCTGTTGGAAGATACGATGCCCACCAAAGATCAGACATTTTCTATGGCAATTGGTTACGAGGTGTATAGCAGTCAAGAAGAATCTGCAAGTGCGTGTTACACATGGGGATATACGTTGTGCACGGTGTGGAGCTGATGAGGAATCGATAAACTATGTGTTTTTTTAATGTCCTCCAGCAATTCAGGTTTGAGCTCTCTCAAAAATACCTTCAAATCCAGTTATTTTTCCAACAAGCTCTCTCTTCACAAACATGGATCATCTCTTCTGGAGAGTTTTCCCGCAGATGGATGATCATCAGTTTGCATGGATACTATGGTATATTTGGAAAGGAAGAAATAATAAAGTTTTTAGTAATGTGGACTTTGATCCTAGAGACACGCTAAATTTGGCAGGAACAGAGTCAACACTTTGGGCTGAGACATATATATTGAACGAACAGAGGAATGTACGACACATAGAGGTTACGATTTTACCGTCAATTATAGGAATATGTTGTTTCACAGATGGTTCCTGGAAAGAGAATGATATTTTCTCCGGACAGGGTTGGTTTAGTACTCTAGAAGGATTTGATGGGTTGTTAGGGGCAAGGAATATCCGGGCTAGTCTTTCTCTTCTTCATGCGGAGATGGAAGCACTACTTTGGGCAATGAAATGCATGAGAAACTTACGTCAATTTCAGGTTATATTTGCAACGGATTACTCTCAATTGGTGAATATGGTTTCGGAACCAGAAGAAGGACCAGCTTTTGCAAACTATTTAGAAGATTTAAAGGCACCGAAAGAAAGTTTTTTCCATTCAGAGATTATCTATGTACCAAAGACGCAAAATACAAAGGCGGATGGCCTAACACACAGTGTCAAGAAGCAATCGTCTTTCGTCGTTCACATGGATCAAGATCTTCCGGTTTGGTTCACATAGTCAGTATGAGTCTGTATAAGTCTATGACAAAATAAAATAAAATAAATGAGAAAGGGAAAGGTGATTAAAAGTGCAAAAACAAATTAAAAAGACAGTTGCTTAGGTTTGAACTCATAGTGGGTGGGGCATGACTTAATTGTTTGAACCATAAGAGCTACATGATAATTTATGTTTGTTCAAGTCACAAGAGATTTATATTATTTAGCATGTGGCATATGCCACACCCTCTCCATACCTGGATCCGCCGCTGGTCTACAAGACCGAAGAAAATACATTGACCATCGTTGACTCAACTTATTACATATTTTTCTAGATTTACTTAGGACATCCATATTGGTGTTTCTAAGATTTCAAGCTAGAATCTTTCATTTGAAAAACTTTTATATAAAATTTTGAAAAAATTGAAAAAGTGTTAACTTAAATATTAATATAATTGGTGAGAGATTCCTGTGAGAGATTCACCAATGCAAATAATCCTAAATTTATTGAATTGACCTATTTTTTTTCAGAAATTTAGAAATATGTTCAACATCTAATTATCTAAATCTCTTTGGATAACTGTGAAAGCGAAAACTATTTTGAGATTTGTTAAATTTCAAGCAGCTTCTCCTCAACTTCTTTTGCTTTTTTTTATCTCACATTACTATCTTGATTATGCACATAATCAATCATTGGTATCATGAAGACTAGTGTGTAATTATTTTTAAAATTTGGTTTATGTAGATAACAGTAATTATATATTGATTTATGATGTTTAGGATTTAATCTTATATATTAAAACAGAAGTCACAACATTGATTCATGTATGATTTTTTTTTAAAAATGGACATAATAGACCTATTTCTAGAAAATCATGTTACATTTAATCTCTAATCTTATCATTTAAATTTTGGGCATACCAGAAATTTTTATTGGGCTATCAATAATTAGATTTAAACAATAGATGATCCATTGGATTTATAGATAGATATAATTTAATGTTGTAATACTATACCTCCATATGTTAAATATTTAAATATTTGTCGATGTTAACTTTTAAAATTATAAATATTTATTTTAAATAACAAAAATCATATTATCTAATAATGTTAATCTTTACTACCTTAAACCAATGAAATTTTTTTTTAAACTATATAGTTTATTTTAAAAATTAAACAAAAACTAAAGGTTTAATTATTTACTCGATAATATAAATCTTATATATTAAAACAGAAGTCACAACATTGATTCATGTATGATTTTTTTTTAAAAATGGACATAATAGACCTATTTCTAGAAAATCATGTTACATTTAATCTCTAATCTTATCATTTAAATTTTGGGCATACCAGAAATTTTTATTGGGCTATCAATAATTAGATTTAAACAATAGATGATCCATTGGATTTATATTTAATAATGAAATAATAATCTGAAAATATATATATATAGAAGAAGATAGAAATACATGTGAAAGTTTGAAACAATTTATTTAATGAAAAAATATATCGTAAACTTATTATGTTTTAAAAATTGATAGACACAAATATATTATAATATATAGCAATTTAGAATTGAAAACAAAATATTTATATAAAAATAAATGAAAACAAAACCCGCGCAAGATTTTGCGGATCGAGATCTAGTTCACATTAATTCTTGCTTATTTGATGTTCTTACGCTAGAGTAGCCTATACCATTTAATCAAGACGTTCTATACTTGGAACTAGGATAGAATATCTGAATAAATTTTATTAATGCTTTTGAATTTTTAACCAGTAAAATAATGATTAAAATATTTAGTGCAGCAGCTAAAACAAAATTAAAATCCAGTTTATTCTAATATCATCGAGTCTCTCTATCCGTGTAGGTTTAGAACCGAGGTCTGTAAATGAATTTTTGATTATAAAAAAATATTTGAAGACCAAGTGCAAGCAATGCACCCGCCCATGACACATTGCCGGAGGGGACCCCATTATTTTTTTTATGTAGGTATAAATTTTTTTTGTAAACTATAAATATAATATTTAGTAAAACGAAATTAATTAATACAAATTTAGGAATCTAACTCTATGGAAACAAAATATTATTTCTGTTAATCTGTATAAATTTTTATCAAAATATCGTAATATAGCATTAAAAAAGTTTCTGTCACGAATATAGACTCTAAATATCAAAATGACTAAAATGTTTTATTAAATAGGTAAATATACATTTATACCCCTAGAGTTAACTAATCCAAACTTTAGGATTTAGAGTTAAGGGGCGGGGATTTGAGATTTGAGATTTTTTTTTCTTTACAACAAAAAGCTAAAAGAACTAAGCAGATTTCTGATCCAAGAGCCACCTCGGAGGAATCGAGTCCACATAAACCATAGCAGCAGGCTGATTTTTAGCACCTCGTGCTAGCTTGCCCGCCATTGTGTTTTGTGCCCTCGGAATATGCTGAATAGTAAAGGGATGAAAAAATTCCTTACATTGCAGAAACTCCTCCATGTGTGTAGTGAACGCTGACCACTCTGTTGGTGTAGACATCATCTTCACCGGTTGAGAGTAGTCAGTTGCAAACACCACTTCTGAGGTTCGTAGGGTCTTCATGCACTCCATCGCCCATATCAAAGTTTCACATTGAGCATGTAAAGGTGATAGACTTTTGTGAATAGACATTTGGAATTGAGATTTAAAATATTATAAAAAAAAAAATTAAATTTTTTTTTTTTTTTAAAAAAAGAAAATTTATAAAAAATTTCGAATTTGAAAACATATAATCTAAAACTATAAAAAATTTTTTTTTTTTTTTTTAGTTTTTTTTATATATATCTACGGTATTAGAGTTTTTTACCTATTAAATGAAATATTTTGGTCATTTTTCTCTTTGTGGTCTATTTTTGTGATCAAAACTTGAAAATAGTCTATTTAGGAGAATTACCCAATTATAATTAACTAACAAAATATTATAATCAACAATTAAAGTAGTTACCGTAATGTGAGTTTTTTTGGCATGAGTATACTTTATAAAATAGCTTCAGCAGAGAGGAGCTTTTCAAAATTAAAGTTGTTAACAAATTATTTAAAATCTTCAATGTCTCGAACAAGATTGAATGGTTTAGCTATTTTATGCATCAAAAAAAATATCTTAGAAAGCATTGATTTTAAAACTGTCATACATGATTTTATATGAGTAAAATGAATATCTAGAGTTTGTTGAAAGTGTGAGTTGTTATCCAAATATTTTAAGATTTTTGATTTAGGATTTATGATTTATCCAAAGGTTTAGGGTTCAAAAGTTTAAAATTTAGAGTTTAAAGTTTAGTGTTTTGCTGACGTCATTAAAAATATTTTTTTTTTGCGGTTACTACTATTTTTTATTTATTTTACTTTTTTATTTAAAAAACAAAATATAACTTAACAATATATATTTTTTAAGATATTAAATATAAAATAATAAAATAATATCGGTTGGTGGAGAGTTGGTGAATAGAAGTTCACCTTAAGGGTTAAATCCAACAATAAGGGTTAAATCCAACAATAACTCATATTAATATTAGAAAGTTGGGGAAGCGGGAGGTAGAGCTGGAGAAGGTATGTGTGGGTTAGGTGGTATCTATTGAGAACACAGACAGAGTTCCATGAGAAGACATCTGTCTTGGTGACATATCTGTTGAACAAAGTTGTTCGAGTTTTGTCTATCCATGTGGAGAAGACGAGAAGGAGAACATAGTTATTTTTTACTCGGAACATTCGTTCTTTTTCTCAATTAAGATTTTCCTAATCTCATTCTTAATGTTTGCTTGCAACTATAAAAATCAACGAACAAAAAAAAGGAAAAATAACACACAAAGATCAAACTCAATGAATATTTTTTTTTTCATAGTTTCAAAACAAACATTACAAAGAAAAGGACGTGGCATGTCATCTGCATAACTTTCGTTCTTGAACTTACCGCAGATTCATCATTGTATACATATGAAAACTTTTTTTACCAGTAAATAATTTTTTTTTTTCAAACTACAACAATCTAAGATGAGCGGTATCATTCATTCGTTTGATCTGCCACCCATTTCTCCAAGAATGCTGCAACACAGTCACCGAAGAGTCCTCCACACACATCTTATGAGTCATTACCGGACTGCACCCAAGGACTCCGGTCAGAAGACACTTTATAGGCAACGAATGCGTGAAAACCCCAACGCAACTCGATACCAAGGAAGAAGAAGAAGGATCACTCATGTCAATGTGGTTATGATTAACATCTTCCCTTGGGGATACTCCATCCTCAAGCTCGTGATTGGTCATCACCTGAAGCCTGCTTTTGCCAGATTTCTTCCTTGTAAGACTTGGACGATGCTTGTGAAGCAAGTCCCAGTTGGTCGACGAACCATAACGCTCATGTGTTTCACTGTGATCTGACCTGAGCTTCTCTGCAAGTCCTGAGACTGTACCGTTTAGAAACTGAACCATTCGGAACTCTACTTGTCTAAGTGATTCTCCGGAAGGAGCTGTGAAATCAGGCTGACATCTTTCGATCAAGCTCAGAGTTTCAGGATTGTATATCTCTGATTGATTGCAACCTTCCCAATCTCCTAGACTCATCTCTATAAGTGCCTCTGAGGATTGTACATGCTCCTCTGGAAAACTCATTTCCTGCAAAAACAAAATGCGTTAAAGGCAAAAAGTTTCAGTCTTTAACAACTTAAAAGCTAAACCCAATCATGTTAAAGATAAAGTAAGCTCCTTTAAGCAAACAACAGTGACGAAGACAAGCTCACATCATTACCAAAAGTATTACTTTGAAACAAACTAACACAAGGAGGTGTAATAAGACTATGAGCCGTGTCGGTTAAGACAGCAACAGCCAAGTAATTTCTCAGACAAATGTTGATTCCAATCTCGGACAGCAAAGCCAAGTAATCTCTCTGGCCAATGATTATTCCAATTAAGACAGCAAAAGCCAAGTAATCTCTCAGACAAATGTTGATTCCAATTCAGACAGCAAAAGTCAAGTGATCTTTCAGACCAATGTTGATTCCAATTCAGACAGCAACAGCCAAGTAATTTCTCAGACAAATGTTGATTCCAATCTCAGACAGCAAAAACCAAGTAATTTTTTCAGACCAATGTTGGTTCCAATCTCAGACAGCCTATATATATAGAAGATCTTGTCCGAACATGAGAGACTTTTAAGATTACCTGGCAAACCGAAACGGCCATGGATCTAGCTCGATCCAAAGGCGAGGAGTAAACCGAAGTAAACCGAACACCCTGTGATTTAAAGAACACAGCAAGAGCCCTAGCTTGGCGTTCACCATTAGCGGTGAGGGCAGCGACGTGGCATCTCCCTCCGACGAGATCAGGCCTAAGATTGAGATCGCACTCACCGTGGCTGATGAGATAAACCTCGGTAACAGCACGATCTTCGTCTCCGGAGGCGAGTCGGGAGAAGATAGGAGGAGCGAGGACGTTGTAAGGATCCCAGACTTTGATGGAAGGGCCGATTCGTGGAGTTCCGAGAGATGATAGCTGTGGAGAGAGCGGCGAGGCTGAAGCGTGGCAAGGTAGCATCTCGGGCTCTTGCTCGAGGACTCTCTTCACTAGGAGGTTGTCTAGCTCTCTTGGATTCGATCTGCTGTTGTCGTCTTCCTCTTCTTCTTCACCATCTGTTTGCTCCTCTTCTTCATCGTCTCCCACTTGAGTAGACTGTTGCGCCCCCATCTTTTTTTTTTTTTTTGTTATAGAGTTGGAGTTTCGCAAGAAGCGAAGATGTTTTTCTTGTTTTAGCTTAAAGCGATCACATCATTTACAGCTACTTTCTTTCAGATCTAGCAGCCAGAGCAAGTACCGTCCGCGTAAGACAGCGTGTAAAATTTTGGACTCGGCCCAATTCGTAAAGAACTCTTAACCGGGTAGGCGAAGCGTGTTGAATTTGGGTTTGATTTGGTTTGGGGTTTTTAGATTTTTGGTTTGCTCTTTCCAAATTCAATGCGGCTCAGTTTGTATTTGGGTTCTAGGATCCAATCCGAATTTAAACTGAACCGAACCAAAAAAATTATGCATAACCGAAAATATTCAAAATATAAACATGTAATCAAAATATTAATTATGTTAATATTTAATTATTTATATGCATCTAAATATTCAAACTGTAAATACAAATTCAAATATATTAGTTGTTTTAAATATTTTGAAGACAATATATTTGAACATAAAATTTGGATTCTATATCTGGATTTTTTAGTTCTTCAAATAAAAATTCTAACCAATTGAACCAAAACTTAAAAAAATATATGGTGGGTATCACAATCAATAATATTCCAAAGTAAGGTTTACTCGGTTTGTGAATCATGGTTCTTTTATTCGGTAATCCAAATTGCATGAACTTGAATCTCGGTTTCGGTAAATCCAACCTAACCAAACCGGAATTTCATTTTATTTGTTTTAGAGCATTTTTATCGCGTCCATTTTAGCGTCTCTAAAGTGGGCAGAATAAGAGATGTCTGTTGTGTGTTTTTTTTGCACTGTTCGCGGACTCCACCGACACTTGCGCTTTTTAATTTATTTTTTTTTAATCAGAAAAAAAATTTAAAAAATAAAAAATAAAATATAAGAAACCCTCTTAACAGGGTATATGGGATAAAGATGCTCTTAGGCCATCCTCATTGCTAGGACTTTAATTGCATATCTTAGATTAGTTTATTAATATAATTAGATTAAGAGATTTTGTTAAGATACTTGATTAAAAGTGGAGATTATTGGTAGATACTTTTGTAGGTTCTTAGCTAAATAGTAATTTTTTTTTTATTTTGTAAATTTTTTTGGAAGGACTTTATAACAAAACATATAACATTAAACATAAGAAAATAACAAAGTTGAACAAAAATTAAAAAAAAAAGATTACAAAGTTGAAAAAAAAAATGCATAAAAGCATCTTTTTTATTCAATTCATAGAAACTTAAACATGAAATCTTAATTTTCAAACCCAAATTGATCTCATATATGTTCGATCAAATCAAGTTTTAATTGTCTATGGATTGGTCTACCCCGAACTTTTGCCCGACGATCAAGTGTATTGAAAAAGGCATCTTGACGCAAAAATAAATATCCTCATCTTGAAACGTCTCATCTTGAGTCTGTGTACGTCGTTCATCTTCGACAATCATATTATGGAGTATGATACATGCTCTCATAATATTTGTTATCTTAGATTTATCCCATAAATTAGATGGATTTTTAATAACGGCGAATCTAGCTTGCATGACTCCAAAGGCACGCTCAACATCTTTTCGGACAGATTCTTGGGTTTTAGCAAATAGTGAATGTTTTGGACCTTGTGGTAGTTGGATAGATTGAATAAATGTCGCCCATTCCGGACAAATACCATCCGTGAGATAGTAGGCGAAATCGTACTCCCTTCCGTTGACATTGAAGTTGACTTGCGGAGCTATTCCTTTAATAATGTCATCAAAAACAGGTGATCGATCTAGAATATTAAGATCGTTCATAGTACCTGGAGCTCCAAAAAATGCGTGCCATATCCATAGGTCATAAGAAGCTACGGCCTCCAACACAATTGTTGGTTTATCGGTTCCTCGTGAATACATACCTTTCCAAGCGGTGGGGCAATTCTTCCACTCCCAATGCATACAATCGATGCTTCCAAATTCCCGCGGTAAATTGGTGCAAGCATTTTCGAGCTGTGGTTTCACCAAGTCTTACATATTCGTCAACTGTATCAGCCCCACCACCATATGCTAATTGACGAATGGCTGCAGTGCATTTTTGGAGCGGTGATAGACTTGACCTTCCGACTGCATCTTGTGTTGGAGCAAAATAAGCTACTTCCGTAGAGAGACGATGCACAATACGCAGGAACAATGACTTGCTCATTCGAAACCGTCGCCGAAATATATTGGGAGGGTATGTAGGAGTTTCAGAAAAATAATCATTCCACAGGTTGATGTGGCCTTCTTCCCGGTTTCTCTCAATAAATATACGTTTTTTACGCTCTTTCGGTTCGGGAAAAGTATCTGGGATTTCTAATAATTCTTCAAAAAGGGATTCAAATTCAACATCATCATCTTTGTGGTAATGATAATGAGAAGAAGAAGCCATTTTTAAAAAAAAATGAATGGGGAGAAAATGTTTGGAAAGAGAGTTCAAGAGAGATGAGTTGTGGTGAAGGTAATGAGAGAAGATGTTATATTTTTATAGCACACAATGTTTCCCTTCTGATATTTTCCCTATAAACTCCCGTGATGTTAATAGTTTTGAAATCTTGTGACACCAGATTTGATAATTTTGTTGTGTTGTTAGTTTCTTCTGACAGTTGTTTGCTTGTTTTGTTGTGTTGTTTCACGTGTTTATATGTTTCTAACTCTGGTGATCACAACACCATACCGACATGAGAGAAGTAAAATACATACAAATACTCTTTATCATATTACACATTTCCGACATGAACAACCATTTCAAACATGACCATCATCCCTAATACATAAGTCCTTATTACAAACCGCAAAGCAACAACCCGACCATTACAGCTAAAATACATAAGCAGTCTACTTAAACATGACCATCATCCCCATTACGACTAAAACAACAACCATGAAAGCAACAACCATTTCAAACCGATTGGTAAACACTGGATTCTTGTTACTTAGCTTAGAAACCATCTCCTCTAGTTTAGCCACCTTCTGCTCAGTCACATAGTCACCCATAAGGGTAAGAGAATCTACCTTTTGAGCCAGTTCGAGGGTGTGTAAATCCCTTGCTTTCATCTCTTCCATAACGGCGACATCCCACCACTTCCAAACATGGCAGTCGCCATCATCAACATTTGCGCAGGTGTAGTATAGTCTACCTGGATGATTTCGAGAATGAGAGCTTGCGACAAGGGGTTGACGACCACAGTAACATATATGCGGGATTCCAAACTCCACCTCAGGTTGAGGCGGGTAATGAACCTACTCAGCAATGTTGTCTCTTATTTCTTCTTGATCCCGACGAATAAGATCGGCTGTCTCGTCGTAGCCACTGGATACTGTGTGCCCACCAAACGTATCTGATTGTGATGGCTGACTATAGCTGTAATCAAGTCCCATTGTTACTTAACCTGCAAAAAAAATTGTAAAAAATATTAGTAAATTATACACACTGAAGATACAAAGTAAGAAACAGATTGACCATTAAAAAATTTATTTGAACCACAACTGAAGCTTTAGCATAAATATTAGAAGGGAACAGAGTCAACATACAAATTAAGTAAGCAACAGACATGAAGCAACTACTAGAAACATGAAGCAACGAGCATAAACATATTGAACATACAAACAAAGCAACATATAAAACCATAGAACACATTATTTGAACACATCATTCTCAGAAATACTGGAGGAGTAGTTTGTTCTTGGCAACATCTTCAGACTCAATTAGGGGTTCTTTTTTCGAAAGGAGAGTGTCTAGTATAGCCAACTTTGACAGTTTTTCCTTCATAGCCAAATCCTCCTTCTTGATCTCCCAAATGGTCTTATAATCATCGAGAGCCTTCCCTGAACCATTATTCCTTCTTGCTTTTGCAGCCTTGATCCCTTCAGGCCGTATCTGATGATCATCGACATTGACACTTGAAGATTGTGCGGATTCGTCACCAGTTTTCCTCTTTGCAGGGCCAGTAGCTTTGGGAGTGTTGAGGTTGATCCATTTCTGTTCATACCTCAACACACACCATGCGTGCTCAAGGTTAAATTTAATGTTGTAATCACTATAGAAAATATCATGAGCGGCCTTCAGAACATCATTCTCACCCTGACCACTACTTTGTTGTCTCTCTGCAGCTGCAAAGGCCCTACAAAATTTGTTTGTGAGATCATTGATCTTGTGCCACCTCTGCTTACAGTTGAGATGCATCCTCCTGTCACCACTCGCTTTAGCATGCGGAGTTTCTGCAATGTATTCTCCAACGCGCACCCAGAAAGTCCCTCCCTTTTGGTCATTACCAACTATAGTATCCTTAGAAGTGTTTAACCAGACACTTATTAGAACCTCGTCATCGGCAGAGCTCCATTTTCTTCTCTCCCTATGCTGGGCTGGTGTGTCTTCTTGGGGACTTGGAGCCTCAGATTGTTGTGAACTAAAGGGAGGGATATCTGAAGCTCCAATGTTCATACTAGAAGGAAAACTCTCATAATGAAAGTTTCCCTGTAGAACACTCTCATTTTGACTGTTGAGAAGTCCTACATAGCTAGAGGAATTACTATATGGATGCATCGAATCGATAGATACAAGAACAGAGAAGGGAGTAATGAAGAGAAGCCGGAATGGTTACTTGTTTTAGGAAAGAAGAGAGAAACAAGATGATGGAGATTATATGACAGAAAGGAGGATGAGTTTCGTTAAATAGGTGAAACTTTAAGTGTAATAAGTTCCAATACTAAAGACTAACCATAAACTACCAATGTCTAATCAAAAGTTATTACACTTTACTACTACAAAGCTTTCAATTTTATAGGTTCATTAAATCAAAACGTGATTTCGTTTGAACTTTCAAACTACCTACACTAAACTAAAATTTGGTTACAAACAAACTAAACTTCAATTAAATTAAAAGGTGAATTTGGTTTCAAACTAAACAACACTTCGCAAGCATTAACCACCACAGTAAGATGGTACAAAAGCAGAGCTAACATTAAAAACAATAGTCGTCTAGCAATGTATTTTGATAGCAAACAATACGGAAGAGTAATCTATAACAATGTCAGAAAAGACGATTCACTTTATTACAATGTATGCACATATCAATTCATAATCAACACTAAAGTATCATCGCAAATTCATTATATAGTCAGTCTTGCAATGTATTTACAGAAAAAAAAATCAACACTAAAATATCATCGCAAATTCATTATCATCGCAAATTCATTACAATCCTGCAATGTATTCCCAGGAAAAAAAAAATCAACACTAAAGTATCATCGCAAACCGTTTCACAGACGAGAAAGACGAACCATGATCAGATAGCAAACCCTAAATCTAGACTAATTTTCAATTTAAATTACTCATAGACAAACCATACAATCACAAACCGAAATCGTATAATCGCACAAAAATCCTCTAAAATCTCAAAACGGAGGAGGAACACATACCTTGTTTTGGGCTATGCACCGAGAGGATTTCGATTTGGGCTATCACCGAGAGGACATGCACTGAGAGGATTTCGACGCTTGACATGCACGGAGAGGATTTCGATTTGCGCAATCAACGAGAGGACCTAGCAACAGATTGATGTGGAGTGATCAGAATGAAGGAGAGGATGAGGATTTGGGCATGGACGTCTACGGCGAACCTATGGCGATTCTTTCGCCGACGAGCTCTCAACAAGAAGAAGAAGGAAATGAGAAGACCGAAACGCGACTTTCCCTTCCTCGAACCCTAAAGCCAATATGCAGCTGTCACCTGCCACTTAAGGACGTCCGCCAACTTCTTAATTAAGGCCCGTTAGTAAACATTTCCCGTGTTTTTGATTTATTATTCGACCCAAAAAGGCTAAGAAGTAGCGATAATGATGCCCTTAGCTTATTATTCCTTATTTATATTATTATATCGTTACAAATCAAACTATAATGATTCATGAATCAGAAGGAAAAGGAAAACCAGCGATTTTGAAAGCAGTCATGCCGCCATCAACGACTAAGTTATGCCCTGTAACATATTTACCGTCGTCGGATGCCAAATACAGAGCAGCTTTAGCCACGTCAGCTTCTTCGCACTCTGCTCCTTTTAACTCACCCATCCCTTTCACTGTTTCCCGGAGCTTTTCCTCCGTCGCCGTGGGGAACACTTTCCGAAGGTAACGGAGAGCGAGCGGCGTCGCCACCGTACCCGGTGAGATACAGTTGATACGCACGCCGTGTTCGCAGAGCTCGCTCGCCGCCGATTTCACTATCCCGGGGATTGTAAATTTGGAGATTGTGTATGAATGTGGAGCCAGCCCTCCAATCACGCCTGCATTATTTGATTTGATGTGTAATAAAAGTCAACAATACTGAGCGTTAACCAGATATTGGTGAGAGAGAAACAAAAACATAACAAAACTGAGCTTAAATCGGGAGTTTTAACTATCTTTAATCATCTCTTAAATACGATAAGCTAAAAATGATACATATCAAGAACATTTTCACTCGTATGTTATCTTATGTGCAGTGAAACTATATGAGATTAAGATCAAACCGAGCTTTGTAACATAACGTCATATATATTGTGCTAGCTGTCATATTATAAACTTGATTCAAACTCAGAAACGTGTCCTAGTTAAACCATTATAATGACACGATTAATAGGTTTAGACCCACTCTACCTATAGTGAATAAATGCTTCCTTTTAGTTTATAATATAACGATATTTCGAAATAATCCAAAGTTTTAATTAATATCAATACCTGCTACGCTTGAAGTGCATAAAATACATCCCGATCCAGCGGGAATCATAACTTTGGCGGCGTGTTTAATGCCGGAGACAACGCCAATAACGTTAATCCTCATCACATTCTCGAACTCCTTCATATCAAGCTCCGATATGCTCGCCGGAATCGTGGGCCCGACAATCCCGGCATTATTATACATCACGTCAAGCTTTCCATGCCGCTCCACCGTCGTTTCAACGGCTCTGGCTATATCCGCCTCCACCGTGACGTCGCAGACCATAAACTCAGCCGCCACCCCTAGCTCCTTAGCGGCTTTAAAACCGCTCTCCTCATCTGAATCGACGATCACGACTCGAGCACCGTGTCGGATAAACTCGCCCGCCGTGGCTTTTCCAAGCCCGCTTGCACCGCCGGTTAAGAGAGCTACTTTGCCTTCTAGCTTCTTGCTGCATAAACATGCATATATTTGGATCATTTCTTAGATTCAAGAAAATGGAAAAAAAAAAACAATAAATCGAGCTAAAAGCATCGACACTTTATAACTTCAAATATGAAGTTTTTTACTCTCAAAAAAGAAACTTCACATTTGAAGTTTCATATTTTATTTGCATTTTGATTCTTACAATTACACATCACATTTATAATTCTTAAATATTTTCTCATTTATCGTATTAATCTTTAAAAATTTAATATCTCATAAGAAATTGATTTTTTTTTATAAACTTAAGTCTTACACATAAAATTAAATAAAAATTTAAAATAAGATTTAAAATATTTATTTTCCTCTTTTACTTTCTTGTTCAGATCTAATGTATTTACAAGTTTAAGATCACATGATTTCAATCATTTTTAGTTTCTGATCTACAAATTAAAAATATAAAGATTCATTTTTACTTCGAAATACACTAGTTGATCATATAAGCATTACGAAAATAGTTTTATGGAATAATATGGTTTTTTTTTTGAAGTTTAATATTAATTATGTTATTTCTATTTTTATTTTTATTTTAATATAACATTTTATTAGTTAATACTATTGTAATATTTTTATATATGTGCTTAGTTATTTACAAAAATTTTATGAATTTAAATTAATTATGACAAATATAAGGACCATAAGATAAAATACAAATAGTTTTTAAGTTAAGTTTGAAGTTTTGTTTTTGGAGAAGAACCTTTTTAAATATCAAATATAGAGATTTAGAAACTTCATAATAGAATGTCTTTTTGAAGATGCTCTAAGTTGACGTACTAATTAGTAATTACCATCAATTGATGAAGACCCATTGAGTTAACTTTTTGCTAATTTTATGCTCTTTTCGATGTGAAATTTGAAAATTATAGATTGATTTTGTCCGAAGAAAATCCATGAATGAGAAACACATATATATAAGAATGAACTTGCCTCGTACAAGTACAACCTCTACCACCACCTGTGGAGTAAGCGGCTGATGCTGTGGCTGGTGGCCGTTTAATGGTTCTGACAAAAGAAAGAAACTAAAAGTTAAGCTGTTTTTTAGATCTTCTAAAAAGCTGATGTAATTAAAATGTTTGAAACAACTTAGTAATTATTAAGTTTACAAAAGAAAAACTTAGTAATTGTAACTGAGAGATGATAGCAGTTCTAATTACCTCGCGATGGATCTGATCAGTAAGGCCGCCATGGATGACTGCTTCTTTTGAGATCCTTAATAATATGAGTTTCTAAGATTGGTATTTGACTCGATGACAGAATTGCGGTCCTCGGATACAAGTGGCCATAAACAAAACTAAAATTGGAGGTCCACATTTATTAGAAGAAATACAAAAAAATTAAAAATGGTGAAGGAAATAGGAAAGAAACAATAAAAGTTTATATAAAATTAAAATTTATATTAAATGCAGGTCCAACAATATCATGTGTTTTGTCATTATTGTTGTTTTATATACACTATCTACTTTCCTATAAATACTTCAAAATTTTAATTATATAATATACGAGGAATTTTTAATTAAAATAATTTAGTTATAATGGTTAACTAGTAATATGTTTTTAAAGAAATTAATAAATGAAATACTTTTTGCTGTGGTATTTTAGAAAAATAAGTGTAATAAATATGAGTGTATATTAATAATTTCATGAAAATATATTAGCTTTTTATATATAAGTATTTTGTAATTTTCTGTATTAATCTTTAGTGCTTCAAAATACTTTGTAATAATAGGGTATTACGTTTTACATTTGGGAAAAATATACATATGAATATTTGATAGTAGTATCTCATTTAACTCATCATTACCTTTTGAAAACTGAAATCAAATTTGTTTTTTAATTTTATTTATTTTGAGAACTTTTTTTCTTTGCTTTGAATCTCTAACAGTACATATACCAAATGACTATTATTTAAAAATATAATCAAATAAATAAGAGATCTAATATACTTTAATATTAGTGCAATGGATGCTTTATAATCTAGAACAAAGAGTATATATAAAGCATACTTTGCATATTTTTGACAAAATATTTCTGAAAAAAAACATGCAAAAATTATTAATAAAACATTTAAGTTTATCTATTTACTAGATAAAAACATCATTACCGATACACCTAACCAGATTTCAACCAATAGAAAAATAGAGTAGAATAAAAAGTCAATAAATTTTGCATTGAAATCATAAAACGATATTAATTTTGAAACGAAAATTTTACTCTAAACGACATCTAATTCAAAACGGAGGGGGTACTATTTAGCAACCATTTTTTACAAAGACTTAATTTTATCTCATGTACATATATAATAATTTTATTTTTCATATGCACCAAGAAGAGAACTTCTACACAAATTCATTAATTATTTAACTTATGTGGTATTTGAAAGCCTGAAATTACATGAAATACACCTTATTTTGGAAGGTTGTAGTAACAAAAATAATGTTTGATTTTTAATTTTCCACTTGACAATACAATAATTATATTAATAATTCATATTTCTATATGTTTTTATTATGTTGGTTTATGTATATTTTATTATGGATGACAAAAAAAAAAAAAAAAAAATTAATTCATTTTTCTATATTTTTTTATTTTGTTGGTTTTTGTATTTTTTATTATGGATGAAAAAAAAAAAAAAAAAAAAATGTATATTTTATTATGTTTAGAAATATATAACTTCGATTCAAAACTACACAAAGCTACTCATGCAAGTCTCACGTCACTTGTTATTTGTTATACAGTATACACGATTAAAATGTGTTTTTACATTGTGAATCTTTTGATGTTCCAACGTGAACTCGAGAAATTGATGTTGCACTTTATATAATTTATACAAAAACTAGAAGTATCCCAAACTAAATCAAAACGAACCACCTAAAATCGTACATACTTGTCCTCCTTCTACAACGAAATCGTTGTCCTTCTTTAGAAAAAAACCGTTGTCCTTTTGTGAAATAGTAATATTGGATCCACAACTACCCGTTTTTTTTATAGCAACACATTCTGTTGTTTATGGACTGTGGTTGCCTTTCTCCATTGTTACAGGACGGTTCAACCGAAGCATCTTCCAAGACTAACACACCTTGGCTAAATTCACAATAATCTTTGACACTGTATAGTTCCAGAAGCCACTTGAGAGACCATCCCGGATGCTCCATGTTAGAGCCTCCAGCGTTTACAAATATATCAAGCTCCTGCCCTGTTCTTTTTTTTTTTTTTTGTAACACCTTATTTCATTCAATAGAGACTTAAACTCCAATGTTTATGGGAGCCATTACACAAGCTTCATTCCAGAGGGCTTGCTTTGCCAAAGCATCAGCCTCTCCATTTCTATTTTGTTGGATCCAAGAAAAGGGGATAGAATCAAAAGCTAAGAAAGACAGACTATGTCAGCCACAATGCCATAGATCTCTGTTGCTTGTTGTCCTGAATTGAGTGCTTTGACCAGCAGGAGTGAGTCCGTTTCACATCGTATTTGTCGGATGTTCTTCTCAATACAGAATTGCAGTGCTTCCCATAGCGCCAGGCCCTTTGCCACCAGGGGGAGTTGACGTAGTGACAGTGTGCTAGGATCGATACCTTCTCTGTTCCTTCTCCCACAATCCAGCCGAGTCCCGCTAGATGAAGGTCTTCTCTCCATGCTGCGTCTGTTTGGAGCAGCGTTGAGTTCGGTGTATTGTTTGAGACTGAGCCTCTCTGTGTTGGTGGTTTAGCGGGTGAGTCGGGTATTTGGCTCCTGCCCTGTTCATTTATAAATTGGTGACTGCAGCTGATCCATTGACACATTTTTCTGTATTGAATCTTCCTTTTACTTAATTCTTCCTCTTTAATACCTTTTTCAAGTGATTCAACTGTTTCTAAAGCTTCTGGTAAAGGGCATCGCAAAGCTGCCATTGGAACAATCTCAGGAATTGTTTTTTTCTTATCAAGGCTTCTGATGAAGAAAAAATTCTGAGGAGTGCCTCTTATTCAACCTCCACAATAAATAAATCACAGTGGACAGAGTTTTCATAAACAATCGCAGGAACTGGTGCATCCTTCAGGCTCTCTTCTGAAACAGATTGACTCTTGAACCGGTGCAAACCAAGTAAGGAATCTTCCCTTATTTCCAAAAGTAAAATTCATGGTTGGCCAATTCCACCTTATACCAATTGAAACCATCACCTTCAGGCTCAAGGATACCTAATTTGTCCTCTTAGGTGGATTTATTAATTCAAAACCGCGTTAAGTCTCATTTAAATTATCTCATGTCTATGGAGTATTATTTATCACAGACTCTATGTGGACTTACACCTCTCACATAATTCTACATTCTCGCACATATATAATAATTAGATACTTCACATCAATGAAACAAAATATGCTCCATCCCACTCTGAAGCGAATGGCTTCGTGGCTCACCTGGCAATAACAAAATCAAAAATATCAACCATCATAGAACGTTTATGACATAAAAGATCCATAGAACAGATATAAAAGAAGATACTCAATAAATTGTTTCCTATACCTTGGAAACGTCACTCATTTGCATGCAAAACCTTTGCAACCAACTCTTGCTAGGGAGATTGACCGGAGATCCTGAGAGAAGAATCAAAAGGGTGAATTAAAGACTATGTTAGAACAAAATTCGGGAAAATAAGTTTTGATATATATAAACACCAGTCTATGTACATAAAACCGAACATGTATACTTGTGTCCGTAAGGTCAAGGTTTTGCAGAAGGAGTGCACCTGGAACCTTGGGAGGGGAGAAGGAGGCGCCTCTTTTTTTTTTTTTGATAAGAGGAGGCGCCTTTTTCTCAATTGCATTCTTGTCCTGCTGCAAGAGAAACATAAACATATATCAGCTTCTTGAATAATAAGATCATCATCTAATACTTGGCTAAGACAAAAAAAATTGGAAACATATTCTATAATATTGGTTCGGTCGGTGTCTGACTCGGCATGTAAATTCATTGAACCTATTATTAGCTAACAATCCAAGATTCATACAACAAAACTTTTCAAGGAAGTGAGAGAAGTATACCTTTAAATATACATTAATAACTCGGCAAAGCTTGATGAAAGATCATAGAGGACGTACGTTGTTCTGTTGACTGATTGTCGTTGCCGTAACCTAATCATCAGAGAACGATAAAGTTAAACAAAAATAGAAACACACAAACAAAAATAGCACAAGAAATGATCTCAGCAAGATAAATGCGAAGATAGAGTAACAAAAACAAAGATGAGATCTCATTTGCTCAGGGAAAATAGAAGACTTAGTCAACTTGTGGAAATACCTATAAATTTTCAAACGGCAATCTATGAATTTGAAACACTGCACCACCATCATCATCATCATCATCATCATTCCTCACAACCGCATAATCATCCTTTACACTACATTATCATCATCATTAGGTAAACACATATTTTCTGAAAAATCCTTAATCTATATTCCACCTTGATTTACAAACCAGACAAGACGAATGATCTAGAAAGTCGTCTTGGAAACGTTTCAGAGACTTTACACAATAGGTGTCCTCGAGCTTTATAGCGCGTCACAACTGTCAGTCAAGAATGACCGGACTTCAACTCATAAAGTAAGAGCTGGGAATTGGCCATTGTCATAGCTTGTGTTTGAAACGTAAAGAAAAGAAAGGAAAGGGAGTGGAGCAAACGATGAAATTCATAATAATCTGCATCCATATACAGTAAAACCTGTATACATTAATACTCGATAAATTAATAATCTCTATAAATTCCTGTTCGAAACTACGCTAGGCGTTATCCGTGCGCTCGGGTTGGGCTTAGCACATAATGAAAAAATCGGGGATTAATGGCCTAGTTTTAAATAATATTTTATTTTATTAATATATATATATATATATATATATAAATGGTAGATTGTGTAGTTAGTAACAACGAAATTAGCGTAGTGTGGTGGCAAAAGCCTTATTCCTATTCCATAACAATCCGGTTTCGAGCAAGCCCTAGCTTTATTATTATTATTTTTTTAAGTTAATGAATGGAATTTTTGTAATTATCTTGCCGTCTTCTTCTTAAGTTATTTAGGGCTCTGCAAGTTCTTACGTAGCCGCGATGGATTTTATTCTTGTAACCTTCATTATTTTTGCGTTTTAATCATGATTAACTCTTTGAACTTGTTAATTGCTTATATACCAATCAATTTTAAACTTAAGAACAAGAAAAACAAAGATTTTTTGTGCCATTCCACCTAATTCGCCGAGTTGGAGAAACTCGCCACGTCCGGGAGCCGCGTAGCGTTGAATCGCCGCAAAGCCGGTCACGGCGGCCGCGTTTTAGAACAGGGCTATAAATTAATAAATTTCGTCGGTTCCAATTTAGGCCGGTTCAAAATCTGACATAAATCGATAAAATAATAAGATAATAATATTTTAGAAAATTCTATATAAATATATCGTCCCATTAAAATTATAAATTAATAATTTATATGTATATATATTTTATATAAGTAAGAACCTATTATTGTATTGTTTGTTTTACATTCACAATGGAATTATTTTTATATTTTCTTAATACTTAATATATTTTTAATGAGATTTATTAATATTATATGTAAAACCACATTTGACTTTTATGTAATATATATTATATACAGAAAATAACATAAATGTAAAATTTCAAAAAATAACGATTAATGTCTATACACTAAAATTAAACATTTTTCTTATCTTAGAATATATATTATATCTTAAAATAATAAATCTAAATAAGGAAACTTTTATAAATTAATATCTTTATAAATTAATAAAATTTCAAAGTCCCAACATTATTAACTTATAGAGGTTCTACTGTATATAGGTTCAGTAAATCGGAATGAAAGAAGAGGTGAGAGGAGGAGAATCAATAATCATGGAGTGGGTGGCATGAATGAAGGACATAATTGAAAGAGTTATTATTTTGGTGTTAAAGCTGAGAGGGAGCTTTTCCATGTAGGTTTAGGAAATCTATAAGATTTAGGGTAGATGAGACGACAGCACAATCTAGAAGTAAAGGCAAAAGTTGTTGGGCCTCGAAATTAAGGGTTCAATATTATTTAAATTAAGAATGCTATTTGTATTTGAAAAGCCATACGATGCACACATGTAAAATTCAATAGGTTAGCATAAGAAAAAAGAAATAGTTGATGGAAGGAGTAATTTTATTGTAATAGATTTTTTAAAAAATTGAGCCTTTGAAAATAGAAACCTCAGGTTCATGTTTCATTTTCCTCTGTTCAAGGATGCCCCTGGAGCCTTGCTAGGTGGTGGCCTGTAGAGCAGCAAAACTCAACTATGATTAACCTGAATTCTTAATTTGGAGTTCTTAAGAGTTGATATGACACTTTTTTTTTACATTTTTGGCTAAGAACTGACTCTTATATCTCTTATTCAAGAGACGGTTCTTACTTTTCCTTAGTTAAAAGCTAAAAAACGGTTCTTAACCGAAACTAAAAGTTTCTTCCTAAGAACCCAGATTAATCATGACCACTATTACATGATATTAATATTTATATCAAATATTTATATCAGGATAGAATAGACTAAACTATATCATTTTGGAAGTGACTGCACAAAGTAGTACCAACCGTTGTTTTTATTTTCCCCAACTAGTCATGACTTTCTTTCAAAGTGGTACAGCTATTGTAGTTGCTGTTATGAGGCCAAACAAACACTGGTTCTAAGCAATCAAGATATAAAGCTTTGACATGCTTCTTTGATCTTTGAGATGGTGGTGTCAATGACCTTCTGGTTTGGTATATAATATTTGCTCAAGTAATTAGACAGAAGAGCATATAATTATCCCAAAAGATAATGCATATACTACAAGAAAACATAAGTTTAACGAGGGCGGTTTTCCTCGTGAATTCGTCGTAACGAGAAAACACGTTTGCTCGTTACTCATCCGTCGTAACACATATTTCCTCGCCAATTCGTCGTAACTTAGCGATGAAAATATTTCGTCGTAAAGACGAAGTACATCATTTTGTCGTAAAGACCACGTAAATATTCCACGTAAGGAGGTCGCTATATTTTCTCGTAAATACTTTGAAACGAGTTCCTCGTAAACTACACGTAAATACCATGAAAGTGTTTCCTCGCAAAATACACGTAACTACCACGAAAGTATTTCCTCGTAAAATACTCGTTTATCTTTCCTCGTAAATATTTTCTCGTAAAATACTCGTTTATTTTTTCTCGTCTTTTCCTCGTAAGGTTTCCACGTAAATAGGTCGTCCATTAGCTACGAATTTACTTCGTTTTTATTATTTTACAGAATTAAAAAATATAATTAAAAAATAATTAAAATTATTTAATTTATTAATAAAATTATAATTTAAAATAAAAATAAATCAATACGAAAATATTTTATATA
>NW_013617415.1:388434-390352 GCF_000695525.1 Brassica oleracea var. oleracea | reverse complement strand
AAAAAAAAATTAATGCAACATACCACAAAGTTCTGTCCGATCAGTCGGGGTAGATGACTGGTAAACCTTCTCTGCCTGGCAGACGGAGAATGTCCTCTACAGTGTACTGCGAGTACGGAGCTCCTCTACAGTGTACTGCGAGTACGGAGCACTCGGAGGCACCATCAAATCGGGATGAATATCGGCGGCCATCGGAGGTGCCATCGGAGGAGGCACAGGAGGAGGCATCGTCGGATGAGCCATCGGGGAAGGCACATGAGGCGCCGATGGTGCACTAGAAGAACTAGACCCAGAGACTCACTGAGTGTACTGAGTCTCGGGGACAGTCTCCTGACCCGAAGAACCGGGAGCTGAAGAAGAGGCCGGGTCTAAAAGACTACCCGGCTCACCGAACATCTCTTTGTAATGGGCAGTAAGTCTTCCTTTTCGAACCTGAGAAAAAAATTTAATTTTTAAAATTAACATCAACAATATATTTCCCAACATTATCCACGTAATCAACAATAAATAACATAAAATCCGTAAACCTATCTAAATTCTCTATACTAACCACCTAATCTATCCTAAACTAACAAAATTAGAGGGGAATTAGAGAGGCTTACCATTACTACGAAATGGAGAGGAATTAGAGAGGCTTACCATTGCTACGAAATGGAGAGGAAGTAGAGAGGAAAGAAAGAGTGAGCGCTCGGGGGTATATATAAGATTACATATCGTCGCAAATCCTCGTAAGGTTACGACGAAATAGCGAGCAGTTATAAAGGCCCGTGTTTTTTTGTACAAGGAAATAGCGAGGAATTACAAAGGCCCGTGTTTTTATATACGAGGTATTAACGACGATTATGCTTACGTGGAATTAACGAGCCGCGATTTCCTATAAATATACCCACAACCCTCATTCTCAAACAACACACAAACTCCCAAATCACACCCTATCTCAAATCACATTCCTCAGCAAAATCCTATTCAAATTATAAATATTTGAAAAAAAAGAAAAGGAGAAGATATTAGAATTCATGTGGGCGAGACTTACGTATTATAATTGCTGGAACTCTTGCCACATGTGAATCTGATATCTTTCTCCTTTTTCTTTTTTTCTAGTTTTTACACTACGAGGTATTTACGATGATTTCTGCTTACGAGGTATTTACGACGATTTCTGCTTACGTGGAATTAACGAGTGTTATGTTTAAATCCTTTTACGTGGTGTTTACGACGATTCCTTTTACGTGGTGTTTACGATGATTTTTGGTTACGTGGAATTAATGAGTTTTATGTTTAAATCCCTAAAATCCGAAACCCCAAACCCCATATTCCTTATTTTCTACTTCATATATTCCAAACCCCATCTTTATTTTTAAATTTCGTCGTTATTTCCTCGTTGGCTTACGTGGTGTTTACGACGATTTCGCATACGTGGTATTTACGACGATTTCATCTTACGTGGTGTTTACAACGATTTGCGCTTACGTGGAATTAACGAGTCCCGCGTTCTTTATTTTTATATTTCCTCGTTATTTCCTCGTTGGCTTACGTGGTGTTTACGACGATTTCGCATACGTGGTATTTACGACGATTTCATCTTACGTGGTGTTTACAACGATTTGCGCTTACGTGGAATTAACGAGTCCCGCGTTCTTTATTTTTATATTTCCTCGTTATTTCCTCGTTGGCTTACGAATCCTTTACGACGATTTTTACTTACGTGAAATTAACGAGTGTTATGTTTAAATCCCTATACGTGGTGTTTACGACGATTCCTTTTACGTGGTGTTTACGATGATTTTTGGTTACGTGGAATTAATGAGTTTTATGTTTAAATCCCTAAAATCCGAAACCCCAAACCCCATATTCCTTATTTTCTACTTCATATATTCCAAACCCCATCTTTATTTCCATTCCAAACCACAATTCCCAC
>NW_013617415.1:387316-387883 GCF_000695525.1 Brassica oleracea var. oleracea | reverse complement strand
AAATTAAACACATTGTTAGTCATATATTATTTTGCAAATTAGACCGTTATAAAATTATTGGGATATAAGACACTACGTACCTGCAAGTGCTTCATGTACGTTTGTGGGAAGTAGCTCCGCAAATGCAAAGGGCAGTAGTCGTTGCATAAAGACATGACAATCATGACTCTTCAACCCAGAGAACTTTTGACCATTTTCAACACATCTAGAAAGATTCGAAACATACTCATCGGGGAACTTCACTTCTGATGCCACCTAGTTGAACAACACTGACTTTTTTTCTGAAGATAATCTGAATATCGGAACGGGAACTTGTCCATTGCTTTTAATATGTAACTCGCTTCTTGAGCAAATATCCGGCAAGTCCAACCTCGATTTTATGTTGTCTTTTGTCTTCCCTGGGACTTCAATATTGTATTCATGATGTTCTCAAAGAAATTCTTCTCTATATGCATCACATCGAGGTTGTGGCGCAGAAGAAGAGTATATTTTGGGAGTTGCCATATTGGAAGGATCTTCTTCTGCGCCACAACCTCGATGTGATGCATATAGAGAAGAATTTCTTTG
>NW_013617415.1:382011-385836 GCF_000695525.1 Brassica oleracea var. oleracea | reverse complement strand
AAATGATGTTCAAACATCCATATTTATAGGAAATTTCAAATCTGGTAGTTGTAATTTTTCTATGAATTTACGACAAAAATTAATTAGGTGGAAAAAAAAAACGTGTAACACCTACAAAGTTGGTGGATTCAAATTTTTCTCGCTAAATACACGTAAACTATTTCCTTGTAAATAATACGCGAAGTTTACGTCGTATTTACGAGGAAATAGTATTTCCTCATAAAATACTCGTCAAATTACATCTATTTTACGACGACGAAACGCTTTTATCGTTACTTTACGAGGAAATAACGATGACATTAGTTTTCCACGTAAGTTTCTCGTAAAATCGACGTAAATTTACGAGGATTGTTTTTCCTCGTTAAATTTCGTCGTTAAGCATGTGTTTTCTTGTAGTGAATCAATAACTATCGCCAAAACAGTTTTAATTAACAATATTGCAATACAATAGAATACTTAAATTAGCTTGAATATTAAGGAAAAAGGAGATTAGGAGACTTGAAACAAGTAAATCCACCATCAACAACAAGGTTATGCCCCGTCACAAACTTAGCATCATCTGATGCCAAATACAAAGCCGCTTTAGCCACATCTCTCTCTTCACACTTCTCTCCCTTCAAATCTCCTCCTGCGTTCACAATGGCCACAAGCTGTTCCTCCGGAATGTTGTGACCCATAAACACTTCTCGAAACATTCTCAGCGTTAGAGGCGTAGGAATGCCCGCAGGTGATATACAGTTGATCCTTATGCCGTGCTTGCACAGCTCACCAGCTACCGTCTTGACCACACCCGGTATTGTGAATTTAGATATTGAGTATGCATGTGGGCCTAACCCGCCCATTAACCCGCTGATGCTAGAGAGACAAAGGATGGAGCCTGAGCCAGCGGGGATCATGGCTCGAGTCGCGTGCTTTATCCCTAAGACGGTGCCTCGCACGTTGAGACACATCACTTTGTCGTATATGTCCATGTCTAGGTCCGCTATGCTTGGTGGTGATATGGAGCCTGTATTTTATAAGTAATATTTGTAACTAGAAAGATGTTTAATATCTGACATTCATCAAACTTTAACAAAAAGCAAAGAAAAAAAAATATAATTCAAGTTATCGCATGTACATAGTTATCTTATTATATACGATGTGTAAATAAATTTTTGTAAAGAGAAAATTTTAGATTATAATTCCTGTAGAAGCATTTCTTACATGATATTCCGGCGCTATTGAGTAGTACGTCGAGCTTCCCATGGCGAGCCACGACGGTTTTCACGGCCTTAGCGACTTGTTCCTCCACAGTGACATCACATCTTAAGAAATTTGCGGCTGAGCCAAGTTCGGTCGCGACCATACGACCAGCCTCCTCGTCTATATCTACAATAATGACTTGAGCACCCTGGCTTACAAATTCCTCCGCCGTGGCCTTCCCTAGGCCGCTTGCACCGCCTGTTATGACCGCGACTTTGCCTTCTAACTTTCTAATGTATGTTTGGGGTAAAACATTTTAGAAGATTTTCTTCACGTATTAAAATATCAAATCAGGATATTTAACTTTGTTAATAACTAAAGAACATTATAGAGATCGACCTAGTCGAATAGTGGAGAAAAGAGGTTATTGGCTTAGGGATCGAACCATTTGAAGCAATGAGTTTGAAGTTTCTGCAAAGAGAAGCCACGGATAAGAAAATTGAAACGATTACTAATATTATTTAATTAGATAATTAAGTATAGACTAAAGCATTTCTTGTGAGTGTTTTACCTTGTGAATGACCTCAGCATTTTCCTCTCTTCCTCTTCTTAATCACTATGTGAATGTGAATTGAGATATTTTTGGTTCAAGAGGCTTAAGCTTTTTATCATGGGAGACAACGGGAGTAAAGGTTGAGAAGCTTACCAAGATGCAATTTTATTATAATATTTTTTTTCTTTTTTCTTTTGGTTATTCTTTTATACTATTTAATGTATGAGCTAAACGTGTCATTCCACTTTAAGAAAACATAGCTAAGCTATATGCACTTTTTAAATATAATTATGAAGGCAAAATATTTGATTTGTATATAGTTTTATTGAATTTTCTAAAATCAAGTGTCAATGAATAAATTTATATATTATTATGATATTATAATACTTTGTCATTTTATATACTTTTATCAATGTGAGGCTATAGATCTTAACTCGGTTGTATTAGAATGGACATAAAATGATTCATGCTATATATATATATATATTATTTTTGCTATATATCTCTTACGTATTCGTTTGCTGAAATTTTCTAACATATATATATGGTATTTAACTGGTTGATTTGAACAAAACAAAAACTGGTTGATTAGTGTTTGCATATGCATGTGATACACATTCAACCGATAAAATTTGTTTGTTTTGTGTTAAAGATGTTACTTGGCAAACAATTTTTTTGCTATTAAATGACGTATTAGGCTAGATATATCGACACCAGTCGAAATAAAACTATGACGTTGGAGACAAATAATGGTATTGTAAGTCCAACCAGTCACTCGACCAATGTACTAGACTACTAGAAAGAACCTTTATCGACTGGATAAGATTATAAAAGTTAACAAAAAAAGAGAGAATCTTGGATAAGACAGAGATTCTCAAAAAGCTATTGTTGACCCAAAAAA
This sequence comes from Brassica oleracea var. oleracea, assembly GCF_000695525.1. Taxonomy (NCBI): domain Eukaryota; kingdom Viridiplantae; phylum Streptophyta; class Magnoliopsida; order Brassicales; family Brassicaceae; genus Brassica; species Brassica oleracea. Next base: position 383,200 of record NW_013617415.1, on the reverse strand, counting down.
CCGAAAGGTAAAAGAGATTAAAGTAAGATTTATGTTAGTGGCGACTAAGTTGGGTTTGGTAGGTTTTGATCATGGTTTGTCTGCATTACAAGGGACAATAAAGTCAATAACGACACCGTTTCCCCAGGCTTTACTGCTCCACATTCCACAACTCAAGAACTCCTCTTTATGTCTGGGTTTTAATTACGATTAAGATAACTAATCAGTGTAAAATTATTGTCCTATTGGGTAACTAATACTAGTATTATTATTATTAATTAAAAATCCTGAGAAAAATCAAAACACCTTTTGTTTTGTCATCTTGCTTGTATTAAGACAGTCTTTAGACAAAGCAAGCTCTATTACTCTGTCTCTCTTTAACTCTTTTGTGTCTCGTTTTACAGTAGCAGTATCTCTGTCTTTTCTCGTCACGTGGGTACACGTGATTTTGGTTCATCACGGACCGTAATTGATAAGCTTAAGCCCAATTACATAGTCTTTCTACTTTCTAGACTAATCTTATTAAGCCCATTGGTGTTACAACTGTTTTGCTTAGCTGATGATCTCAAAGTGAAAAAAATGAAAAAAAGATCAAGTTGAGTCAAGTTTAGCTCTGAGCTGTGATCATGGTGAAGTTGATTCGGGTTCGAGAAGAAGTGAAGTAATTGCTGAGAGCCATGAGAATAAAGGTGAGCGTGTTCATGGACTTTCTTATGGTCAAGTTGATGACTCGATGCTGCGTTGTAGAGATAAGACATCTATGCCTGAATGTTTGTGTACATGACTCATCTGGCTCTAACAAGAGTTTTCAGTTGGAACAGAAACTTACACTTGATAAGAAGTTTCTTCTCAATGGGTTTCTTGAGGATGTTTTTGTGGCAAAAGCATCGAATGTATCCAAGAATGTCGAGTGGATTGAATTTGTATGCTCTGAGTTTTCATCTTCATGTGCATATAAGCCTAGCAATGTATGAACTCAATATAAAGAAACTCTTCTTTATAAGCTTAAGAAACACTCACAAAACTTAAGCACTCAAACACAATCTCTAAGCTCACACAAAGGTATGCAACACTCTTGCAACTCTTTATATAGAGACTATATTTCCTAAACTCATTAGGAACACATATTTCCTATTTTTTAAGCTAATCCTATACTCATTAGGATTGGTGTAACTTAACTCATAAGTTATCTTTATGTTTATCTCCAACA
>NW_013617415.1:364101-378945 GCF_000695525.1 Brassica oleracea var. oleracea | reverse complement strand
TTCTTTCATCTTTAGCCGCTCGAACTCAGTCATGAGGGTTTGAAGTCGTGCCTCTCTTACCCTATCAGCTCCCACATGGCGAGTTTTGATTGCTTCCCATATTTTCTTTGCGGTATCCAGTCCTCCCACTTGTAGGATCATGCTCTCCGGGATCGATTGAAACAAGAGCGCTGACGCCATGTCGTTCTTCTCGTCGTTAGTCGATTCTTGCTCGACTACTTCCCACACCTTATGAACCCGAAGCAACATCTTCATCCGTATTGACCACACGGTGTAATTGGTTGTGTTTAACATTGGACACTTTATAGAGGACGAGCCTCCTTCCTTCTTGACAGTTGTGGTAACTAGATCACCCATGATTCTCAATCAGGTTTGGCTCTGATACCAAATATAAGCCTAGCAATGTATGAACTCAATATAAAGAAACTCTTCTTTATAAGCTTAAGAAACACTCACAAAACTTAAGCACTCAAACACAATCTCTAAGCTCACACAAAGGTATGCAACACTCTTGCAACTCTTTATATAGAGACTATATTTCCTAAACTCATTAGGAACACATATTTCCTTTTTTTTTAAGCTAATCTTATACTCATTAGGATTGGTGTAACTTAACTCATAAGTTATCTTTATGTTTATCTCCAACAGTGCATACCTTCAGGACTCTCTCGTCCCATCGATGCATCTATGATATAATGAATCTTCAAACAATTATCCCATTCTTTTTTTTCATATGATTTAGTGATGAACATGGATATAAGTTAAAATAATTATCTTGTTTACTATGTTTTGTTTAGTTGCCTTGCTTTTTTATGTTTTATTGATCACAAAATAAAATTAAAATGGAAGTAATGAGACAATATTGTTTGTTCACCTTCTTGTATAGCGACAATTTTTATTATATACTGAAAACTAGTCTAACTCTTTTACCAGAAAAAAACTAGTCTAACTCTTGTAAGTTTGATTGTATATATATTGTACTAAAAAAGCAATTGTATATTGTACTAACAAAGTAATTTTGTTTTGCTATTAAAACACTTAACTAGGTGTTCCGCTCGTGCATGCAGGCGTAAACATTTTATAATTAATTATTAATACATGCATTACTAATTAAAAGACTATAATGATAAATTATTTGTTAATGTTTTCATTTGAAAATTCTTATGTATTATAACTTTTTAAAAATTTATTTGTAAACTATATTCTTTATTAATAAATAAATCTTAAAATCACTCAATATTCTATTTTCAATTATATAAAATTAAGAATTAAGAATTTTACTTGATTAATAGTTAGTTATGTGTTATGTGTTTTTATATATATTAACATTTTTATTAAAAGATATTTCAGAATAACAACATAATATATATTGGATTTATCCTTTTATTTTAAAATATATATTTTAGATTTTGGATAATTTTAATCACTTATCTAATCAAATAATTTTTAAATTCATTTTTTGGCTAATTTATATATTTGATTCATTAAGGGTACAAACAATATTAATTACTCTGACTTTTAACGTAAGAGCTCGAATGCAAAAAATTACTTTGCAAATAATAGTATAGAAGATAGATACTCTATCCGGTTCGCAAAAAATATTAATTTGACATATTTCACGCAGATTATAAAAAATGATAAAATATACTATTATATCTTTATTTAATATACAATTATATAAATAAAATAATTTAAATAAACATCTATTGGTTAGTTTAGAAGATAAGAAAGAGATTTTATTGAAAAATCTACATCGAAAATATAGAATGACATTTTTTTGAAACAAAAAAAAAAGGGTAGAATGACACTTAAGAAACCTAAAGAGTATACAATTTCTTGTTTTTTATAGAACTATTTTGATTTAGAGCATTATTATGGAAAATAAATTATCCCTTTTAGAAAAGAGACCCATTTTTCTGGTTTGGAGCTTACTAAAATTCAGGACTCGTTTTTTGTTGTGACATTACTAAAGTCCAGGACACTTAAGTTTTATTTGATGTAAAAATGACGTTATGATGCGTTACCCATTCATTTCAACCGTCAATAATATTTTATTTTGACTCAAATAAATTTCTTTTCGCAAAATCTTAGCTTAATAATTATTAACTGTATGTTAACGACACTAAAAAGAGTTAATGTAACTAATTTGCATTAGGTAATAACATCAGTTACATAAGTGCATGGAGGACACGGGTTGCATGGTTAATTAGTACATAAGCCGACGTCATTAGTCGATGTTAAGACACATGACTTATCATATCACCATTAGTTTACTACTATAAAACAGAGAGACAGTGACATAGAGATAAGCAAATCAGCAACTATGGAGGCGTGACGGTGAGACGACGGCAACGAAGAAAGCAAAGAAAGTCGCGAGAAATCTGGTAATTCATAAAGTTACGATTTTTATACAATTTGAAACTCTCTCTCTCTCTCTCTCTCTCTCTCTTTTTTCAGATAAGCACACCTCAATGGATTCCTCGTGATTCCACTTTAATGCCCTTTCATTGTCTAATCTAATCTCCAAAAAGATTCAAACTTTCTTTTCTCTTCTCTGTAGAATTGTGAAAAAGCTCTCACCTTTACGATGGTTCTCGACGGAAACGGCGGCGCGGTATGGTTAGGCGGCGGCGGCGGAGGAGGAGGAGGAGAACGGGTTCATGAGGAGGAGGACGGTGCTGCTCACTTCAAACCTATGCTTGAAGGTGGTGACTGGTTCAGTAACCAACCTCAAGATCTCCACATGTTACAGAGTCATCATCAAGATTTCAGATTCCTCGGTGGTGGTTTCGCCTTTAATCCTAACGATAACCTTCTTCTTGATTCTTCTTCCTCTTGCTCTCCCTCTCAAGCTTTTGGCCTCGACATGTCTCATCAGCCTTCGTTCTTGGCCGCTGCTAACAACAAGTCTTGTCTCCTCAACGTTGCAAACCCTTTTGATAATAATGCCTTTGAGTTCGGGTCTGATTCTGGCTTTCTCGGACATATCCAAGCTCCTATGGGGTTCGGTTCGTTGATGCAGTTGGGGAACAACAACTCAACGCCGTTATGTGGAGGTGGAGGTGGAGGTGAATTCACACCGTTGGAGTTAGAGGGTTTCGGGAGTCCTGCGAGTTTTGTCGGGAGCAGAGCGAAGGTTCTGAAGCCTTTGGAGGTGTTAGCTTCGTCCGGTGCACAGCCTACTTTGTTCCAGAAACGTGCAGCCATGCGTCAGAGCTCAGGGATGATGAGGAAGCTGAGCGATGATGGAGAGATGGATGAGACTGGGGTTGAGGTTTCAGGGTTGAACTATGAGTCTGATGAGCTGAACGAGAGCGGTAAAGCCGCTGAGAGTGTTCAGAACGGTGGAGGAGGTAGAGGGAAGAAGAAAGGAATGCCAGCAAAGAATCTTATGGCTGAGAGGAGAAGGAGGAAGAAGCTTAATGATAGACTCTATATGCTTAGATCAGTTGTCCCCAAGATCAGCAAAGTAAACAGTTACTTCTCTCTTTGTTTACTCTTTGTCTTTTGTTGTGTTGATAAGATTTGGTTTGGATGAATATTGCAGATGGATAGAGCATCAATACTTGGAGATGCAATTGATTACCTCAAGGAGCTTTTACAAAGGATCAATAACCTTCACAACGAGCTCGAGTCAACTCCAAATGGATCTCTCCCTCCAACTTCATCAAGCTTCCATCCATTAACGCCTACACCGCAGACTCTCTCTTGCCGCGTCAAGGAAGAGTTGTGTCCCTCTTCTTTGCCAAGCCCTAAAGGCCAGCAAGCTAGAGTAAGGCTTTTACTTACTTCATGGTGGGTTTTTTTTTATGGTTGAGACATTGACACACTTGTGTTTTTTTATCTACAGGTTGAGGTTAGATTAAGGGAAGGAAGAGCGGTGAACATTCACATGTTCTGTGGTCGTAGACCTGGACTTTTGCTGGATACCATGAAAGCTTTGGATAATCTTGGATTGGATGTTCAGCAAGCTGTGATCAGTTGTTTCAATGGGTTTGCCTTGGATGTTTTCCGCGCTGAGGTGAGATTATTAAACATCATCTACTTTCAGTTATCTGGATTCTTACAAGATTTTAAATACTAACATGTTTTGTTTTTGTGTGTATATTATCAGCAATGCCAAGAAGGACAGGAGATATTGCCTGATCAAATCAAAGCAGTGCTTTTCGATACAGCGGGCTACGCTGGTATGATCTGAGGCAAGGTCCTTGAGCATTTGTTGAAGCTGAATTAGAAGAACTAAGCCTTTTAAATCTGCAATTTACTTCTCTGTTTTTTTTCTCTATCTTTCAAATTAAGGCATTTAGCATGTAGGCAAATTGCAAATGAGAGTTGTTTGATTGTAACCTTTGAGAACTTGGTGGTTCTTGGATACATACATGACTTCAACCTTTTTGAGCAATGTTAGCCTCATTATGTTTCATCTACTAAAAGCTACGATCAAGAATTTTTTTTTCAATAATTTTGCCTTTTTTCGAGTAAGACCATCTCTAATCCACCTCTATTTTCATCTCTATATTTTCTATTAAAATAGAGAATCTCTATTATAGAGGTAGATTTGATCCAATGTATGCCTCTATAATAGAGTTTTTCTATTTATAGAGGAAAATATAGAGATGTAGTATTTTCACCTTTAAATATAGAGGTGAGAAATACATTCATCTATATTTTCCTCTAAAATAGAGAAACTCTATTATAGAATCATACATTAAATCAAATCCACCTCTATAATACAGATCTTTATTTTAAAGAGTCGTACATTGAGATGCTCTGATATTCTCAAAGAAGAGGAAAAGATGATTCCAACGTGTCCAGGTGGTTTTAGTGAAGTTACTTTTGCACATGTACGGTTTCACAGTGAATCAGATGTGAGCTCAACAGACAGCTTTGGTTTTAGCAAGATGAAAATCTTGGAGTTTTTTTGGTAATGATGATTTTAGAAATTACCCACTGTGATTTGAAGAATGAAACAGAGAAAATAATAGGGCCCACTCTTTATATAAAGGCTCTTTTTAAGTAAAACTTTTAATATCCGTACGGAAGATGTAAAAGTAGAGAGCAGACAAGAGTTTGATGGCGGTTAGAGACAGAAGAGATACAGTCACGAGAACGTCGAGGATGTGATGAAGGATGATGACTACAGAGTAAAGTTTTGTGGGGGCCTTGGAAATTTTATTGAATCTTCAAGTACTTAAACTTTTAGGGTTTGATATGAGCTATGAATAAATATTTATCTCTGTACTCTCTTGCATGATTATTATTGGTTATCATGTATCAGTGAAGTCCTCGTGACTCCAGTTTTTAATGTATTATTCAAAAGCCTTTGCGTACTTTTCTTATTCGTTTTCTCTGCAAAAAAATCTTCTCTTTTTCCAGGATTTACATGCTTAAAATCAATTGTCCTCAGGTTCAGCAAAGTCAATAATAAAAAGTCTTTTGAATCAAGCTGTACCAGTACTTTTAGATCCAGTGTGTTTTGTTTCTGCGCGAGTCTTTTGGCGGGCGATATGTAAAATATACTTTATAGCAGAGCTTTGATCTAGCTTTTTTTTAGTCTGCAAATTGTATTATTATTGGTTGATTAATACCATGTATTTTAAATCATTACTGTTTGATTAACTTTTGAGGACATGAGAACATCTCCAATCTACGCTTCTATAATTTTCTTTAAAATAGAGATCTCTATTATAGAGGTGAAAATGTTCCAATGTATTCATCTATAATAGAGTTTCTCTATTTTAGAGGAAAATACAGAGAAAAGTTATTTTTTGCCTCTATATTTAGACGTGAAAATAACATATCTCTATATTTTTCCCTATAAATAGATGAACTCTATAAATATTATAGAGGCATACATTGGAACATTTTTACCTCTATAAAAAGTTTCTCTATTTTAGTGAAAAATATATAGATAGAAATAGACGTGGGTTGGAGATGGTCTGAGTCTGATTCACAACTTCAATAAGCGAAGCTAGCTTTCATATATTAATGAGTGGTTATAGAAATACAAACACACTGATGACAAAAAAAAAACACAAACACATATTAACATCACATTAAAATCATGTTTTCTTCTAATAGACTTCTTTTTGATACAGGTATGCAAAACTCGGCAAAACTCTCCTTCGAGATCTTTTTTTTTTGCTAAAATCCTTAAAGATCATTGCATGCCTCTGCGATGAAAACTTTGTTTCCAAGTCCAAAAATACACTCATTTTTTAAAAATATGTCCAAAATACATAATCAGAATACCAGAGAACCTTAGTTAAATAAATGAAGGGTTGCAGATATGTGATCTTGTGTTTTGGGTTTCTAGTAAAGTGGATATGTGACCGAATCGATTAGCTCATGTATCTGCTCTCAACATCTTCAAAGAATGAAAATGTATGTTCTTGCCTATACTGATGAGACTGTAAGTGACTTTTGGTGAGTAGGAAGACTAAGTCAAAGACTCAAAGACTCAAAGACGGTTATGTCTTACCTCTTTCTTTTAATATTTTGATTATTGCAAATAATTAACTTGTCAATATCTATGCTCCTGAGATAATGCACAAGATTAGAACATGTTCATCTGAACATACCAGTCGTTTAACTATTTCCATGTTTGGAGAGACGTATAGTTTTATATTCCATTATATATAGAAAGAAAGAGAAAAAACTAGACTGAATTTTCCTAAAAGAACTGATTTTGTACGTTGTGTTTACACATCCACTACAAGAAAACAGCGGTATTCTGACGGACATTCCGACGGAAAATGAAATGCTCGGAATATCCCGAAGAATTTCCGAGGACATTCCGAGGAAACACAAAATTGGGTTTCCTCGGAATTTCCTCGGAATATTCCGAGGAACCTGTTCCTCGGAATATACCGAGGGACTTGTTCCTCGGAATATACCGAGGGACTTGTTCCTCGGAATATACCGAGGGACTTGTTCCTCGGAATATACCGAGGGACTTGTTCCTCGGAATATACCGAGGGACTTGTTCCTCGGAATATACCGAGGGACTTGTTCCTCGGAATATACCGAGGGACTTGTTCCTCGGAATATACCGAGGGACTTGTTCCTCGGAATATACCGAGGGACTTGTTCCTCGGAATATACCGAGGGACTTGTTCCTCGGAATATACCGAGGGACTTGTTCCTCGGAATATACCGAGGGACTTGTTCCTCGGAATATACCGAGGGACTTGTTCCTCGGAATATACCGAGGGACTTGTTCCTCGGAATATACCGAGGGACTTGTTCCTCGGAATATACCGAGGGACTTGTTCCTCGGAATATACCGAGGGACTTGTTCCTCGGAATATACCGAGGGACTTGTTCCTCGGAATATACCGAGGGACTTGTTCCTCGGAATATACCGAGGGACTTGTTCCTCGGAATATACCGAGGGACTTGTTCCTCGGAATATACCGAGGGACTTGTTCCTCGGAATATACCGAGGGACTTGTTCCTCGGAATATACCGAGGGACTTGTTCCTCGGAATATACCGAGGGACTTGTTCCTCGGAATATACCGAGGGACTTGTTCCTCGGAATATACCGAGGGACTTGTTCCTCGGAATATACCGAGGGACTTGTTCCTCGGAATATACCGAGGGACTTGTTCCTCGGAATATACCGAGGGACTTGTTCCTCGGAATATACCGAGGGACTTGTTCCTCGGAATATACCGAGGGACTTGTTCCTCGGAATATACCGAGGGACTTGTTCCTCGGAATATACCGAGGGACTTGTTCCTCGGAATATACCGAGGGACTTGTTCCTCGGAATATACCGAGGGACTTGTTCCTCGGAATATACCGAGGGACTTGTTCCTCGGAATATACCGAGGGACTTGTTCCTCGGAATATACCGAGGGACTTGTTCCTCGGAATATACCGAGGGACTTGTTCCTCGGAATATACCGAGGGACTTGTTCCTCGGAATATACCGAGGGACTTGTTCCTCGGAATATACCGAGGGACTTGTTCCTCGGAATATACCGAGGGACTTGTTCCTCGGAATATACCGAGGGACTTGTTCCTCGGAATATACCGAGGGACTTGTTCCTCGGAATATACCGAGGGACTTGTTCCTCGGAATATACCGAGGGACTTGTTCCTCGGAATATACCGAGGGACTTGTTCCTCGGAATATACCGAGGGACTTGTTCCTCGGAATATACCGAGGGACTTGTTCCTCGGAATATACCGAGGGACTTGTTCCTCGGAATATACCGAGGGACTTGTTCCTCGGAATATACCGAGGGACTTGTTCCTCGGAATATACCGAGGGACTTGTTCCTCGGAATATACCGAGGGACTTGTTCCTCGGAATATACCGAGGGACTTGTTCCTCGGAATATACCGAGGGACTTGTTCCTCGGAATATACCGAGGGACTTGTTCCTCGGAATATACCGAGGGACTTGTTCCTCGGAATATACCGAGGGACTTGTTCCTCGGAATATACCGAGGGACTTGTTCCTCGGAATATACCGAGGGACTTGTTCCTCGGAATATACCGAGGGACTTGTTCCTCGGAATATACCGAGGGACTTGTTCCTCGGAATATACCGAGGGACTTGTTCCTCGGAATATACCGAGGGACTTGTTCCTCGGAATATACCGAGGGACTTGTTCCTCGGAATATACCGAGGGACTTGTTCCTCGGAATATACCGAGGGACTTGTTCCTCGGAATATACCGAGGGACTTGTTCCTCGGAATATACCGAGGGACTTGTTCCTCGGAATATACCGAGGGACTTGTTCCTCGGAATATACCGAGGGACTTGTTCCTCGGAATATACCGAGGGACTTGTTCCTCGGAATATACCGAGGGACTTGTTCCTCGGAATATACCGAGGGACTTGTTCCTCGGAATATACCGAGGGACTTGTTCCTCGGAATATACCGAGGGACTTGTTCCTCGGAATATACCGAGGGACTTGTTCCTCGGAATATACCGAGGGACTTGTTCCTCGGAATATACCGAGGGACTTGTTCCTCGGAATATACCGAGGGACTTGTTCCTCGGAATATACCGAGGGACTTGTTCCTCGGAATATACCGAGGGACTTGTTCCTCGGAATATACCGAGGGACTTGTTCCTCGGAATATACCGAGGGACTTGTTCCTCGGAATATACCGAGGGACTTGTTCCTCGGAATATACCGAGGGACTTGTTCCTCGGAATATACCGAGGGACTTGTTCCTCGGAATATACCGAGGGACTTGTTCCTCGGAATATACCGAGGGACTTGTTCCTCGGAATATACCGAGGGACTTGTTCCTCGGAATATACCGAGGGACTTGTTCCTCGGAATATACCGAGGGACTTGTTCCTCGGAATATACCGAGGGACTTGTTCCTCGGAATATACCGAGGGACTTGTTCCTCGGAATATACCGAGGGACTTGTTCCTCGGAATATACCGAGGGACTTGTTCCTCGGAATATACCGAGGGACTTGTTCCTCGGAATATACCGAGGGACTTGTTCCTCGGAATATACCGAGGGACTTGTTCCTCGGAATATACCGAGGGACTTGTTCCTCGGAATATACCGAGGGACTTGTTCCTCGGAATATACCGAGGGACTTGTTCCTCGGAATATACCGAGGGACTTGTTCCTCGGAATATACCGAGGGACTTGTTCCTCGGAATATACCGAGGGACTTGTTCCTCGGAATATACCGAGGGACTTGTTCCTCGGAATATACCGAGGGACTTGTTCCTCGGAATATACCGAGGGACTTGTTCCTCGGAATATACCGAGGGACTTGTTCCTCGGAATATACCGAGGGACTTGTTCCTCGGAATATACCGAGGGACTTGTTCCTCGGAATATACCGAGGGACTTGTTCCTCGGAATATACCGAGGGACTTGTTCCTCGGAATATACCGAGGGACTTGTTCCTCGGAATATACCGAGGGACTTGTTCCTCGGAATATACCGAGGGACTTGTTCCTCGGAATATACCGAGGGACTTGTTCCTCGGAATATACCGAGGGACTTGTTCCTCGGAATATACCGAGGGACTTGTTCCTCGGAATATACCGAGGGACTTGTTCCTCGGAATATACCGAGGGACTTGTTCCTCGGAATATACCGAGGGACTTGTTCCTCGGAATATACCGAGGGACTTGTTCCTCGGAATATACCGTGGGACATGTTCCTCGGAATATTCCGAGGAACATGTCCCACGGTATATTCCGAGGAACAAGTCCCTCGGTATATTCCGAGGGACATTTTCCTCGGAATATTCCGAGGAACCTGTTCCTCGGAATATACCGAGGGACTTGTTCCTCGGAATATACCGTGGGACATGTTCCTCGGAATATTCCGAGGAACATGTCCCACGGTATATTACGATCGATCGATGTATATATGTCCAAAAACGCATCGATCGATCGAGTAAAAAATATAATTAATTTCCTCGGAATGTAAAAAATATTAATTTTTTTTAAAAAATAAAATTTTTGGAATTTAAATTCGAAAATATAAAATTAAAATTAAAATTGAAATCATATTAATTAATATTCAAAGTTTCACAAATAAAAATAAAACATTCCGAGTTTTTCGTCGGAATAACGATATTCCGACGAAATTTCGACGATTTTTTCCCTCAGAATCCTTGCTGTTTTCTTGTAGTGATCTCTTAGTTATGAACACCTTTTCCAAAGGTAAATAGAATATGAAAATTTATTAACAATCAAAAGCATATAAATAAATAAACCATTGATAAAAAAGCAGAAAAAAATTCAAAATAAAATATATTGATATAAAAGTGTACATCAAGATTCAAAGGAGATTTGATGCATCACTTTGAGCTTCCACATCGTGTTCAATAGCTTCAGAGATGCACAAACATACATATTTGGTAGATGAAGGTAATTCTAACCCACAATATAATAGGTATGCATGCGGACCCAAGAAATTAGACAAAATAGTAAGTATATTGCAGTAACACCAAACACGTGACTCAAACTTTTGTATGCTAAAGCCTCATGCCAGCTATTTACACACCCAAGCTGGACTAAAGTTAACAAAACATGGACCGATATTAGAAATGATACCAAGGAAAAGTACTCGTTGTTTTGTAGGAGATGAAAGTATAATGGTACAATTGTGCCGATGATAACATTATAAATCACAGTATTGCATCTGCGTAGTACCACCTATTAAAAAAAAATGTTAGGTAAACACATGTATAATTTGTTAGAAAGAACTCAATATTTTGGAAACTAATTGAAACATGTTTGAACTCACCAGCATATGCATAGAGGAGCGGTTGATATATATGTCGCCGATGGAAACATTCTTACCTTGGATAGTTCCTTAACTGGAATTTACTTGACACACCTTCTCTCTTTTATAAGCTTTTCAAAACCGAATTAGCAAAGTGATGAATATATATAGCTAGGGATGGCAATCAAGGACCTTGACCGCGGGCCTGGCCCGTAAAGGCTTGCTGCGGAGCGGAATTGGACCTCCATTTGGTAAGCCCGCAAAATTGCGGGCTTCGCGGGACGGGTTCAAAGCGGGACGGGTCGAAAGCGGGACGGGTCGAAAGCAGGATGGGCTTAACCTGCGGGATTTTGAAGACCCGAACCCTAAGTCCCCATTTTTGTTTTCGCCTAAAACATTGACAGAGAGAGAGAGAGAGAGAGAGAGAGAGAGAGAGAGAGAGACAGAGACAGAGAGAGAGAGAGAGAGAGAGAGAGAGAGAGAGAAGGCGATTTGACGTTATGTAGCTCCGGTGATGGTGGTTTCAGGGTCGATGATGCTTCCGGTCTCCCAAGCGCCTTCGATCTGCACCGGTGGATCTTCTTCGAGTCATCATAAGAAGTTTGAAAACTCACTTTCTGATGTGCCCCAGTCCATGGACCAGACTGATCAGAACGCTCCAGACGTCCCAGTTGAGGTTCATCCTTCCGATCAGATCAGACAGACCAATCGGGCTGTGTACCGTCTCGATCCACTTACATCCGGAATGAAGCTTCGACCAAGTCCACGTCCTGAAGACCAATCTGACCGAACCAGTACGCGACCTTCCCAGCCATCTCGACAAGCCAAAGCCAATAGCCGAGCCAGAATTGACTTTGATCATGCCAGACTTGACAAGGAACATGCCAGACTTGACTTGGATCATGCCAGACTTGAGAAAGATCATGCCAGACTTGAGAAAGATCATGCCAGACTTGAGAAAGATCATGCCAGACTTGAGAAAGATCATGCCAGACTTGAGAAAGATCATGTCAGACTTGACTTGGATCATGAGGTTTCACAAAATGATCGAGACTTCTCTCTTTTGGCTCGATTGGCTCGTACCGCATGTACCAACGACCGTGCTGATGATCTCTCTACCTTGTTCGATCCGATCATGGACTTTTCCTTTGAACGGTCACTTTGACTAGGTTTCTCTCTTTATTTCTGTGTATTGACTAGATCTAGATCTAGATCTAGTTTTCTATTTAATTCCTAGATCTACAAAACTCTATAAGTATGAAACTCTTTCATTTTAATAAATCAGAAATCGATTTTGTCAAAAGATTTTGAGTTAAACTCTTTGTTCTTTGTTTAAGAACTTGTCTTGTTTCTTGGTGAGTCATATCCAAGTAAACACTTCCTCAAATCGTTGGCCTTGTGAGTCATATCAAGCAACGACGAGAGATCCTTCACTTGGTGATTTTGTGAGTCATATCAAGCACCATTTGGAGTCGGGAATATCGAAGGCCTTTCCGCAACCTTCGTGCGACCCTTCAATCCATTCAGTTCTCCATCCGGAGTTCATATGCAAATCTGATCCATTCGAGTGAACCGATCTTAGGGTCCTTCACTTTCCCCGAAGAAGAAGATCTTGTTCCCGCCATGGGTTCTTCATAGTTTTGCCTATATGTATTTGTTCACATTATCATACATTTTGGAGTTTTAGGTTTCAATATATCTTTAACTGACTTCTAGTATTCTTATTTGCAGAAGATGAAGTTGATGGTGAAGAAGAGAAATTTTCATCTTTTTGTCGCTTGTTGGTAATAAAGATGAAGAACAAGAAGTGTGATTGGTGTTTTCTTTTTATTTGTTTTTGGGATTAGCATCTTTGATTTGGTGTTAGTTTTATTTAATTTTGGATTCAGAAAACTAAACCATTTATTATGAACTTATGAGTTATACTATTTGGATTCAGCAACTAAAGTATTGTTTATTTTTAAAATGTTTGGAGTCTAACAAAAGTAAATAAACTAGTGTTTTGATTCAACTAAAATCTTCAACTAACAAGTGTGTTGCCTTATCCAGTTCAATCATCGACTAAACTCACTTACTGATGCGTCATGAAGCTGATAAAGCGTCATAAATCATGTCTTGAAGCGTCCAGGAGCCATATGTCTGTTTGTAATTATGTGTCATGCAGGCCGATTCGCAAAGGCCTACATGTTTTGCGGTACGGGTTTGGTCAGCCATTTTAAAGACCGCAATGTTTGTAATTCTATGTCCAGCGGGCCGATCTGCAAAGGCCTACATGTTTTGCGGTACGAGTTTGGTCAGCCATTTTGAGGACCTCAGCCCGCGTGGGCCTCACCCGCCGTGACCAGCTCGAAGACGAGCCCGCTGCAGTACGGGACAGGACGGGACAGATCAACCTGTTTGACATTCCTATATATAGCTATATATAATATTATATTTCTATATCAACTAATATTGTGTACCTATTTCAACTAAGCATCGAATTTGTTTTCCTTTAGGAACAAGAAAATCTACTTTATCATACATTAAAGATTAAATTAGTTTTAAAATTTGATTAATGATTTACTTATAGTTTACAAGAAACCGGTTTACTTATTTATATCTACTCAGATTTTAATGATTGATTATATTAGATTTTATTATTACTTATATAATAATGATATTAAGCTATTATATATACTAGATAAGGCCATCACAGGTTCATAGTATTATTATAATAAAACTTCCGTAGATATGAAAATAAAATAGTTAAATCTAAAATCAAAAGTTGCATAATTATAATCATAAAATTAAAATCTGTGTATTGTTAGTGTATAGTTCTGTTGACACTACGAAAACGTGAAGTAAGCAATAAAAAGCATGAACAATAATTAAAATTAAAGTTTTATTGATCTTTAGAGCCGTACCAGTTTGGATTAAGAACCCTAATTATAGCCGTCTAATTTTATACTTGAAGTTTTTAATAGTTGATCTTTACATATTCTGAAATATGATATTCTGAAATATGGGAAAATCTCCCTTTTATATATGGTATATACACTTTTAGATTTACAATACATATGTAAACGATTTACCTTTCCAAAACAAGCATATCCGTTGAAATGATCCAAAGATCCATGTTCTTTTGTCGACGTTGCCGTCTAATTTTTCTTTTGTCATCTTGTATTTTATTAAGGAGACAAAGCCCAAGAAAAAACAAAGCCGATACAACATAAACATATAACATAAGCTTAAACTAAAGTGGACCACTGTTCATAACAACTTTGGGGCTTAAGCCTAAAGGACAAGCCCGTTGCAGAAGAAACCTGACTCGTCCCACCATGTGTCCAAACACTGAAACACGCGTCCTGACGAGAACCAGCCATCTTCCTCCGGAACCAGCAAGGAGACACGACGGAGCACCGTCGACGGCGAAGACGAACCCGAGACGACCATTCAACCAGAACAGCCTACGCGAAAGCTCGAGCCGCAAAGTCAAAAGCTGTTGGATCTACGAAACCGATGAAGGAAACTTAACCGCCTACAATCGTTCCTTATCATCCGGCTTACTTGCATGCGGCACAAACATCTTTGAAGATAAAACTAAGCTTGAAGATGCATCAACCCAACCTAAT